>NW_026888872.1:0-12112 GCF_032173495.1 Musca vetustissima
GCATAAATACTCCACACACATACACACGCATATATACCCACATAGAAATATTGAATGCTTTTGGCATTCAGAATATTCCAAGCGTTCAGGATGCGTAACAATTTATGATATTGATTATTTTTATGACTCATTTCATACTTTGCTAGGAATTCACTTCATCTTCAATTCTCGAAGGATAGTTGTATTGAGGATATCTATGTAGCAATGATGGGTGGTAGGATGCTTGCATTGAATAAGGTTGTTGAATTTATTTCTTGGATTTTTTTTTTGCTGTGAGATGCACTAAAATTATTAGAGCGTTATGTGATATGAATTAATTATATTAATTGATTTCATTGTTGTTTGGATTTATTATTATTTCTAGTAGTAGAATTATGTTTATGAATATTTATAGTTAATGTTCAGGATTTTTCTTTAATTTCAGATTAAATAAATCCAGAGGAAATCGTAATATAAGGTAAGAGAAATTTGTTTTTATTGCTTTCACCATATGAGGGAGTGTAAACTAAAAGTGGAAGGTCCATTATTGAGGATGAGAACTCCTGCCGATTGGATGTACAACCTAGAAAGACATTATGGTTATAGTTTTTTTTTTTGAATTTTGGCGTGATGAGTTTTTTGCTAGTAACACTAAAATTCTCCAAGAAAATTATTTTTAGCACCAAATCCAGCGCAGAAGGCAATTTATTCCAAATGATTAGCGTTGAGTTTTTAAAATGATGTTATTCATATTATACCTTCCGGTATAAGGGTTTCTAAGCAAGAATCGGGTAAAAGTGGATAAGGGCGATGAAAACACACGAATATGTTCTTAGCTTGAGGACATTGTCTAAAAGCTTGTGGGAAAAATTCTTCGCAGAATATTTTTGGGTAAAAGTTCTTGTTATGTGTTATTCAGTTTACCGTTCGAGAAAATAAAGAGGGAATAATTGCACAAGGACTGGATATAGACAGAGGATATGATTCACACGAATATTCCTCAATCGATTAGACTGCAGTTGTCGCACACCAAAGAGAAGCAAGCTTTACATTAAAGTTACTTAATTTTATCCCGGTGGTTATTATACTCGCCAACTTTCATACTCATAAAAAATTTTTCACCCCCGAAGCCATGACATTTATTTTCTTGCATAGCGATTTAAATATTGGTCCATCTTTAGATATAGCTTCCATATAAAGGTACCACCCAAAATTATTTGCTATATTTTTGTTATGTTTTTTATAATTATTTGTTGTTGGAAATTTCAACTGGTCTTCTAACATAAAGAAATTGGATCGGAATACAAAATTAAAGTCATACCGGTCGAAAAATGCGCCTAGCAACATAAAAACATTTAAAATAGGGATGGGGACTTTCTTACACCAAAACATGGGCCTATATCAACAGTGCCCAAAATAGGTGCAATGGAAATAGATGCAATTTCGACTGTTGGCCGAAAATAGGTTTTATGGGCTGTCGGTATTTTTGGCAAAAATTAGGTCGAAACAAGTCCAAATATGCAGCTAATACTATGGCTGGAGGGCAAAACAGAAACATATATAACTTTATATGGAAAAATGTATCATCAACAACCATATTTGTATTGAATATAAAATTTTCTTCCTCCTTAAAATTAAAAAAAAAATATTTGTTATGCCAGTGAGCGGAGCAGTATAGTCGGACGGGGCCGACCATATGATACCCAACACAACTTCCATAAACATCTAACTTTCTGTGGTACCACATTCTGAACTTGGGCAATATTTGTTTGCAGCCTCATGACCCACCAGAGGTCCACAAATATTACTAATATTCAATACAGTCCTTCTAAATACTTGTCCAGATTCTCTTCAACGTGGGTTGTTTTGTGATGTTCGGCTTTCAATTGTGGCCTGTAGATCGACTCAAAAAAAATAATTTACGATCATCATCGTAAATTATAGGCGTTGTCCTTGACCATACCTGGATACTAGTGAAAGCGATGAGCGCTATATTTCCATGTTTCCGCCCTCTAGTGTGGTAATGGGTTACTAAATAATATCTGAGTACGTAAGCACCTGTAAACATTTAAGTGTAACTCCAATATCCGAGTACATACGACAATAAAATTGGTATCAGTTTAAAGGTCAACCACTCCTCTTGGGTATACTATCCACTTCTCGGGTCTATATCCTTCAGGGGTAAATCTATACGCTATAGGATACCAATTTTCATTCATTTTTCACACAAAAGTCAGGGTACATTTGACCCGCTAAATATTGACCGATCTTTATCAAAACAGGCTTTGGTGCGATCCCCTTCTCCATGCAAAAATTCCGGTGTTTGAGCCATAATTGCGGCCTCTGTAGCGACCAGAAAAACTGACAAAAATAAAGTTTTGGTCCATTTCCTACCCTAAATATTAACCGATCTCTTTCAAAAACAATAGGGGTCTTCATTGGCCACAACCCATCCTACATGCAAAATTTCGAGAATATTGGTCCATAACTGTGGCCTGTATCGTGTTTACAAATTATAATGGACAGACGGACGGACGGACACACATGTCTAGATCGACTCAGTTAGTCGAGACATGACGATAGGTATACTTAAAGGTGGGTATAGGACCAATATTTCGCGGCGTTACAAACATTTGGGGCTGCACAAAGCTATAATATCCTGACAACATAGTTGTGTAGGGTATAAAAATTTCTCACAATATATGACATAGAAGAAGAACTTTTGAAAATTTTGTATTTGTAATAGGCCAGGACAGTCCTGGCCTATAGTGAAAATTTTCTGTGAAGAAATTGTTTACCTACCATGAACTTGAAATGTCAAATTACGAATTGGATGAAATTCGTCATAGGTCACTTATTTGGTCCGAACTCTATTGAAATTGGAGCAAATCGATTAAGATTTACATATAGCTCCCATATATATTATATTTTCGTCCGATTTTATGTAAATGGTGCAGCAAACTCCAAAAGTTTGTATTGAAATTGCGGTAGGTTGACGCACGTGACGCATGCAGATTTTATGTAAATGATGCAGCAAACAACGAAGATTTGTCCGTTTGAGACAAAAAATATATATATATATATATATATATATATATATCTGTGATTACGTTCGAACGAGTCGAACATTTGATACCCTCCAGCATGTTTTATGCCCTCAAAATTCCTTGAATTCGTCGGGATCTTTCTATGGGTAGTATGTTTGTAAATTGGGTTGTTTGTGCTCTGAAATTTTCTCAGACACTCAGTTGGGAAAACTGGGTAGAAAACATCAATATACGAAAAATTAAGCGGGAATTTTATTGGAGCGGAACAAACTCATAATAAGTTCAGTATCCATCTTGTCATTGAAGACGTTTAATTTTAGTTGGAGATTTGCATGTCATTGATCGGACGTTCGCTGTACTGATAGATTCGGGCAATGCTGGTTATAGATTTCCTTTTTTTCCAATGTGATAACGAGCATTTGAGAGCTTTTTTCAGGGCCACAAAATGTGCTACGGAATATTTAGCGGGAAACAATTGACTTCTGAACCAATGGTCTGGCCACGAGTAAGAAGTCATTTTTTTAGCAACCTTTTTTCCGGATTTCCGGCATGCAAGAAGTCTTAGAAAGTAAAATAAGTTCCAACAAGCATTGTGAATGGCCTTTCAGTGAATGGCAAAAGGCACAAGTGAGGTGTATGATAAACTTCATGCCATTACTCCAGTCGCTGAAGTATGATTTCAATTGATTATAATCGCTATTCAAATCCTTCACAACGAGATACACCACATTTGATAAAGTATTCTCGCTTTTTATGCCGACAAAAACGTCCTAATATTCAAAGCCCTCAAGGTGTTTGCCTTCAAAATGAATGCTTCACTTCTCCAAATGAAGCGTGCTTAATATCAGGTTGTTTGTAAGTAGCCCTCTGGACCGTGGACTATCTGTACTACTATTGCATGATCAAGTATCGCTAAGTGGCATACACTGTCCTCATATGGCTGGAATTACGAATATGGCCTTTGCAATGTGTATAAGATCCAAACCCAGACATATACCTTGGTGATGTCTCATAGTTCCTTCATTGAATAAAATTTCCAGATATATTGCAAGTTTTGCCTTTAATATTTTAATCCACAGAGTACATGACACATCAACAAAAATTGAAAATTTAATGGAAAAGGAATAGCTACTATAACAGACCCAAAAAAGTGAAAAAGCGTTAAGTTTGGCCGGACCGAACTTTGGATACCCTCCACTATAGATATACTGACAGGTACTAGAAATTGAAAATATAGGGAACATACCAAGAAGTGGACCTATACCGACATTTCTAAAAACGGATTATGTAAACCATAATACAAATTTCAGATATTTTTAATGGATAATTAAACCTTCAGCCTTATGGCTAATGAGGGTGTATACACTTAGACACTCTGAAAATGTGCCTCATCGAAATATTGGTTTAGACGCCATGTTTCTTTGGAACAAATCCGTTTCAGAAAAATTTGATTTTATCCCATCTTATTATGTCCTCCAAACTTCCAACCGATATTCCCGAATTTGGGGAATATCGGTCCATGCCTTCTGGTACCTCACACACAGGGGCTACGGCTAAGCCTAAATACGGGCTATAGTTCACATATATTTCATTATCGAACCGTACGTTCTAGTTTTTTTTATCTCGATATCCTTCGCAGGTGAAATGATTACAACAGAGTGTTAGAACCAAATATAAAAAAATGGGATTATATGGGGACTACGCCTAAAAGGGGTTGACTATTAATAATTTTTGTTAGGGAGATTTGTTTCAATATACGGCTACAAAATACCAAATTTCAGTGATTTCGGTTGAAAAACGCGGTCAAGATCCTCCAAATGCCGAAATTTTGGGGTACCGTTATATGGGGGCTACCAGAACAAATGGACTTATATTTATAATTTTTAGTGAAGATATTTGGTACCCAATAAGAACCCAATGTACCAAATGTCAGCGAATTCGATTGAAAAACGCGCTCAAGAACCCCAAAATACCGAAATTCGGGGGTACCCTTATATGGGAGCTACCAGAAAAAATGAATTATATTTATAATTTTTAGTGGAGATATTTGGTACTCAACAAAAACCCAATGTACCAAATGTCAGCGAATTCGGCTGAAATACCGAAAATTGGGGGTACCCTATTCATAATTTTTTGTGGGGTGTTTTATTTTTTTATCTCGATATCCTTCGCAGGTGAAATGATTACAACAGAGTGTTAGAACCAAATATAAAAAAATGGGATTATATGGGGACTACGCCTAAAAGGGGTTGACTATTAATAATTTTTGTTAGGGAGATTTGTTTCAATATACGGCTACAAAATACCAAATTTCAGTGATTTCGGTTGAAAAACGCGCTCAAGAACCTCAAAATGACGAAATTTGGGGGTACCTTTATATGGGGGCTACCAGAACAAATGGACTTATATTTATAATTTTTAGTGAAGATATTTGGTACCCAATAAGAACCCAATGTACCAAATGTCAGCGAATTCGATTGAAAAACGCGCTCAAGAACCCCAAAATACCGAAATTCGGGGGTACCCTTATATGGGAGCTACCAGAAAAAATGAATTATATTTATAATTTTTAGTGGAGATATTTGGTACTCAACAAAAACCCAATGTACCAAATGTCAGCGAATTCGGCTGAAATACCGAAAATTGGGGGTACCCTATTCATAATTTTTTGTGGGGTGATTTGGAACCTATAAAGAACTCAAAGTACTAAATTACATCCAATTCGGTGGAAAAATACGACCAAAGCCCCCAAAATACTGAAAATTAGGAGGTACCGTTATATGGGGGCTACCAGAAAAGGTGAACCTATATTTATAATTTTTTGTGGAGACATTTAGTACGCAATAAGAACCCAATGTACCAAATTTCAGTTAATTCAGTTATCCCAAAATACCGAAAATTGCGGGGTACCCTTATATGGGAGCTATGCCTAAACGTGGACCGATATATCGATAGGGTCGGAAATGGATATTTCGGTGAGTTACAAACGGAATGACAAAATTAATATACCCTCCATACTATGGTGGAGGTTATAAAAAGAAATTCTACATATGTAAATGTATCAGAGTTGTTTTAAGGGAACCCTCACCCCCAATTCACGATTTTAATGTTTCAAGATTTTCAAAGGGCTGGTAAATCAATACCGAAGTTTGTTAAGGTATGTAACTTTGCATATATATATTTGAAAATGTAAAAGAGAAGAAAAATAATTTACAAAAAATTGTTGTTATTGTTTTGTTGCTGTTTTTATACCCTTCACCACACTGTGGTACAGGGTATTATGTCTTTGTGCATATGTTTGTAACAGGCAAAAGGAAAGGAGATAGACACATGGTTCCTTTTGAGAATATGCATAGAATCACTTTTTAAGTCGATTTATGCATGTCCGTCCGTCCGTCCGTCTGTCCGTCTGTCCGTCTGTTGGTGTTAAATTGTAAACACAGTACAGGTCGCATTTATGATCCGAATTGGATGAAATTTGGCATAGATCACTTATTCGGCCCAAGGACGAACCCTATTGAAATTCCGAAAAATCGGTCCAGATTTAGATATAGCTCCCATATATATATTTAACCGATTTAGTGTAAACGGTCCCTATATATCTTTCGATTTGCACGAAATTTGGTACAGGCTAATCATTTAGGTCTAGAATGATGTCTGCCAAGTTTCGTGAAAATCGGTCCAGATTTAGATATAGCTCCCATATATAGTTTCGTCCGATTTCATGTAAATGGTGCCCCAAAGTCCCTATACGTCTTTTGATTTGTACGAAATTTGGCACAAAGTACTGAACTAAGCCTAGATTGATGTCTCCTAAGTTTCGAGAAAATCGGTTCAGATTTAGATATAGCTCCCATATATAGTTTCGTCCGATTTCATGTAAATGGTGCCCCATAGTCCATATATATCTTTCGATTTGCACGAAATTTGGCATAATGTACTGAATTGAGCCTAGAATGATGTCTGCCAAGTTTCGAGAAAATCGGTCCAGATTTAGATATAGCTTCATATATAGTTTCGTCCGATTCCATGTAATGGTGCCCCAAAGTCCCTATGTATCTTTTGATTTGCACTAAATTTTGCATAACGTACTGAATTAAGTCTAGAGTGATGTCTGCCAAGTATCGAGAAAATCGATCCAGATTTAGATATAGGTCCCATATATAGTTTCGTCCGATTTCATGTAAATGGTGCCCCATAGTCCATATATATCTTTCGATTTGCACGAAATTTGGCATAACGTACTGAATTGATCCTAGAATGATGTCTGCCTTGTTTCGTGAAAATCGGCCCAGATTTAGATATAGCTTTCATGTAAATGGGGCACCACATATATCTTGCGATTTGCCCGAAATTTGGCATAACGCACTGAATTGAGTCTAGAATGATGTCTGCCAAGTCTCGTGAAAATAGGTCAAAATATAGATATAGCTTCCATATATAGTTTCGTCCGATTTCTTGTAAATGGTGCACCAAAGTCCCTATATATCCTTTGATTTGCACGAAATTTGGCATAACGCACTGAATTGAGCCTAGAGTGATGTCTGCCAAGTTTCGAGAAAATCGGTCCAGATTTCTAAATAGCTCCCACATATATAGCTCACATATTTTAAGTAATTGACGCACCAAGGAACCAATAGGAACAAGACGTTCTGAAATTAGTATAACCTAACCTGTGACAAGTTTGCTTGAAATCGCTTAATATTTGGATAGAGCTTCCATATATATTTTCGCCCGATTTCAAATAAAATGGGCATCAAACTCCTCATGTTAGTTAGATTGACATCAAATTTTGCACAACGTACAAAATTGACCATAGAACTACGTAGTTGCGTTTTCTAGAAGTACAGACATAGCCCAACGTATGACCTATTTATATTTGTTTGAAGTCGATTTACATATTTTATGGATATATCCAGGTAGATTCACATTATCACATATATTATTTCATCAAATTTCATGTTAATAGATTTTCACTTGAAATTTTGTAGGGATATTTTTGAATTAGTGTAGATTCGAATTAAGTCAAAAAAATTTTTGACCCCGAGAATGCGGGGTTCCCCTTAATGAAATTGTATCATGAATTCTTTAAATTTTACCCCTTTCGTCCCTCAAAAGGAGTTTTCATGAAACCAAATATTTTTTTTATGTTATGATTTGATGGGATTTAAAATCATTTTTCGGGTCGTTTTTTAAAAGATTTTCGTTGGTAATAATAATAACCACTACATTATTCTCAAATCTGACCTCTGTCAAATTTTTCCTACAAAACGGGCATGATAGAACGTCTTTAATAAACACATAGTAAATCTATTGAAGTACCCCGTTCTTCTTTTACCTCCAACCGCAGAATTTATATATCTAGAACATTGTTTTTTATTTACAACATTTAAAATAAAAAAAATGTCGTGCAACCATAAAATCCTGTAACAAATTTGTTATTTTTGGAAAATAATAATAATAAATCTGTAACTGGTGACACACATTTTTCAAATGACAACAGTGAGTACGTGAAAAATTGTATTATGAGCTTTGGGTTTTTTGGTTTTCATTATATTTGTTGTTATTTTTGTTTGGTCACGACCCCATTTTGGGCAATGCCTTTATTGTGACATTTGGTAAGGCATTTGTTTGCCGAAATCATTGAGGCAGAAAAAAAAACAAAAACAACAATGGTAACAACAACGCCAGACAATCTGACTTTGAAGATAATTAGAATGCTGATGTTTTCGTTTCTTTTCATATTCTCTGCATTGCTAGTCTTAATGACTTGCAGGACATATTGTGCTGGGAATATGTTAGCAGATGAATTGAAAATGAAAAAAGGGAACTTTAAATTTTTGTGGTTGAAAAATGTACGAGACCGGTTTTATATATTTCTGGAATGAAAATGAATATTCGAATACACATCGAATATTTTTCCCTTGGATGTGTCGAGGAGTTTTTCCACTCAGGGTTGTACGATGGATTACCCATAAGTTCCACATTTTGACCAGACAAAAAGGTCCTGGTTTCAGCCGATGTGAGAAAACTCGTATTGTTATGTGTTCGTTGTTTTTTATTTCTCCGACGATCATTTACTTTAAAATACTCGTCCATTTTATCAGGCTTGTCTTTGAAGACCCACCCGGTAGATTGCTGTTTATACCCTTCACCACTCTGCGGTACAGGGTATTATGTCTTTCTGCATATGTTTGTAACAGGCAAAAGGAAACGAGATAGACACATGGTTCCTTTTGAGAATAAGCATAGAATCACTTTCTGAGTCGATTTATGCATGTCCGTCTGTCAATGTTAAATTGTAAACAAAGTACAGGTCGCATTTATAATCCGAATTGGATGAAAATTGGCATAGGTCACTTATTCGCCCCAAGGACGAACCCTATTGGGAAAAATCGGTTCATATTTAGATATAGCTCCCATATATATTTTCGTCCGATTTAATGTAAAGGGTCCATATATCTTTCGATTTTCACGAAATTTGGCACAGCGTAATGAATTAGGTCTATGTGCAAAGTTTCGTGAAAATCGGTTCAGATTTGGATATAGCTCCCATATATATTTTCGTCCGATTTAAGGTAAATGGTGTACCAAAGTCTCTATATATACTTCGATTTGCACGAAATTTGGCATAGCGTACTGAATTAAGTCTAGAAAGGTGTGTGTCAAGTTTCCTGAAAATCGGTTCAGATTTGGATATAGCTCCCATATATATTTTCGTCCGATTTAAGGTAAATTGTGTACCAAAGTCCCTATATAACTTTCGATTTGCACGAAATTTCGCATAACGTGCTGAATTAAGTCTAGAACGATGTGTGTTAAATTTCGTGAAAATCGGTTGAGATTTAGATATAGCTCTCATATATATTTTTGTCCGGTTTTACGTAAATAGTGCACCAAAGTCCCTTTATATCCTTCGATTTGCACGAAATTTGGCATAGCGTACTGAATTGAATCTAGAATGATGAGTGGTGAGTTTCGGGAAAATCGGTTTAGATTTCGACATATCTCCCATATATATTTTCGTCCGATTTTAGGTAAATAGTGCACCAAAGTTCCGATATATAGCTTTCGATTTGCACAAAATTTGGAATAGCGTACTGAATTAAGTCTAGAGAGATGTGTGTTTATTTTCGTGAAAATCGGTTCAGATTTAGATATAGCTCCCACATATAGATTATATTCTCAACAACGCGTCGTACCGAATAGCGTGTATCAATTTTGGTATAAATCGTTTTCCATAAATTTTCCTCATATTACGCAGGCGGCTCTAAATCTGCTCGAATGAAATTAAAGTTAGGATAGGTTGGAGAAAGAGGGAACATAGACATGCAATTGTTAGGATACATATGTACAATATACCCAAAGTGGTGAAGGGTATCATATGGTCGGCCCCGTCCGACTATACTGCTCCGCTCACTGGTTTTTCATTATCCTACACATGAATCAATGATTCTTAGTCTGTGACAATAGTATGAAAAGACCAACTGGTCCTGAAAGACCACTTGGCCCTCTATAGAATAAGAGCTCTTGGTCTTCGATAGGAGAAGATCACTGAGCTTCTTCTATAGAAGAATAGCACTTGGTAGAAGAAACCCTTTGGGGGTTCTATAGGAGAAAAACCACATAGTCTTCTGTAGGGTTTCTATAGAAGAAGACCACTTGGTCTTCTATAGAGAAATACATTTTGGTCTTTCATGGTCTTTTGCAGGAGAAGACAACTTGGTCTTTTACAAGAGACAACATGGTATTCTATAGGAGAAGATTATTTGGTCTTTTTGAAGAGAGGATCTCTTGGTCTTCTGTAGGTTACCACTTGGTTTTCTATAGAAGAATACTCCTTGTCTTTCATAGGAGAAGACCACTTGGTATTTTTCAGAAGACAACTTGGTCTTCCTTAGAAGAGGATCATTTGATCTTCTATATGAGAAGATCACTGAGCTTCTTCTTCAGAAGAAGACCAGTTGGTAGAAGAAGACCATTGGGGCGATCTGTAGGAGAAAACCACTTAGTCTTCTGTAGGTAACCACTGGGTCTTCTATTGTAGAAGACCACTTGGTCTTATGTAGAATAATACGATCAGGCCTTTCAAGGAGAAACCACTTGTTCTTTCAAAGAAGAAGATCACTTTTTCTTTTGCATGAGAAGATCATTTGATCTTTTACAGGAGAAGATCACTTGATCTTTTACAGGAGGAGACAGATACTAGGGAAATAACACAAGAGAAGATTACTTGGAGTTTATAAAAGAGGTTTTTTGTAGTATAAGACCATGAGATTTTCTGTAAGAAAATACCACTTGGTCTTTTATATAATAAATACAGGAGATTACCACTTGGTCGTCTGTATGAGACACGATCTTCTAAAGGAGAAAATCAATTATAGGACAAAACCTCCTTGTGTTCTATGGGAATACCCTTTGGTATTCTATAGGTCATTGACCTTCCATGGAGGAAGATTTATTGCTAAGAATAGTATTCTACCTTCACAAAGGTGATGAGATGACCTCGAAAGAATTTCATGTGCGTCATTCAGGGAAACTTTTTCACTTTTCACCATGCATTCTTACTTACACATCGGGACATTCTCAGAGATATCTTCTTCATTATTGTATTAAAAGAGTTTTCTCAGCATTCTTTAATGTTGATGCTAAACTTATATTGCGATTTTGTTTTTGTGGTGACATAGACAACAATCATAAAATATAACAACAAAATCAACCAGCAAACAACAAAAGTGATGATGATGATGACAATGACAATAGGTCTGGTAAAGTAATGATGCGTCAAATATGCAAACGTACTGGTCAACTGCTGTCTAGGGACTAACAAAAATTATAAAGAAGAAGAAGAAGATGGAGAGTACTTATTATTTACATATAAAAAAAGAAAATCTAATTTGAAAATTTAATAGCTAATCTGAGACAAGAGTTCTTTCTCATAAGCAGCAAAAAAGCACATAAAAATGCAAATTTTACTGTGACATTAAAATGAATATTAACTTCGATGTTAAGAGCTAGCTAGCAAGCTGGCTTGTTGTTTGGTTGGTGTATGTCATAAAACATCAAAATAAAAAATAAGGTAATAA
>NW_026888873.1:0-11959 GCF_032173495.1 Musca vetustissima
GCGCCATGGATTTATATGTCTTATTGTCAGCAGATGAAGTTAACATTCTATGAAGTTTGTCTTATAGACCTATTTTGTTTGCAGATGTTTTCTTCATGAACTTCGCTTTAAGTTCTCGGTTCTTTTTTCTACTCCCATTACATTTTGTAGCCTTTTCCAACAAATCCTGTAACAGTAACAGAGGGAATGAAAAAGATGAATTATTACAACTTTTTGAAGAGAAAGACAATAATAAATCCTGACACCAGTTGGTTGTAACTTTGTTTGCTTTCTTGCTCCATTTGCGTTTACTTGACATTTTGTACGTTTCTTTTATGGAATTTCGTGGCCTTTAAATGAAAAGTTATATTTTGCCTTTGTCGATTCCTTCTGTTTTGAGGGTTGATACGAAATAATGACATTCCTGTCTTTCCCCGTTTCTTTTCAAATAGTTTTGTAAATGACAAAATTGTAGCAGAATTTAATCCATATGTATGGGGAAAGTTTTACGAGAACTGTTTTTACATATTCACAAAAGCATGGCAATTGTTCAGTTCTTGAAATGTTAAAATCAATTTAAACTTACTTAATGTATGATTTATGGTCGATAGTTTTAGAAAATGTTGGAGATTAGGGGGATTATAAGCTCAGATGTTTGAAATTCTGTGAACTACTTTAAAGAGTATCGGTCTCAGTGAATAATAATCATACACAAATATATGTAAGAAGGTGCAGAAGGCTATTCATGTTTTGAATATTGTTTTATACCCATCACCATACTCTGGTACACAAACAAATAATACTTTATGCCTAAGTTAGTGACAGGCAAAAGGAATCAAGATAGACCCATGGTTCCGTCCGTCTGCTAATGTTAAATTGTACACAAAGTACAGGGTGCATTTATTATCCGAATTGGATGAAATTAGGTACAGCTCATTTATTTGGCCCAAGGACAAACCCTAATGGGAAAAATCGGTTCAGATTTAGATATAGCTCCCATATATATTTTCGTACGATTTAATGTATATGGTGTAACAAAGCCCCTATATTCCCTTCGATTTGCACGAAATTTGGCAGAGCGCTTAGAATGATGTGCGCTATGTTTCGTGAAAATCGAGTCAAATTTTGATATAGCTCTCTTATATATTTTCGTCCGATATAATGTAAATGACGCACTGAAGTCCCTATATATCTCTCGATTTGAACGAAATTTGGCACAGCATACTAAATTCTGTCTAGAACGATGTGTGTTGAGTTTCGTAAAAATCGGTTCAGATTTGGATATAGCTCCTATATATATTTTCGTCCGATTTAAGACAAATCGTGCACCAAAGATTTAATGTAAATGGTGCACCAAAGACCCTATATATTCTTCGATTTGCATGAGATTTGGCATAGCGTACAGAATTGAGTCTAGAATGATGTGTGTTAAGTTTCGTGAAACCCGGTTCAGATTTAGATATAGCTCCCATATATATTTTCGTTCGATTTATGACATATTGTGCACCAAAGACCCAATATATTCTTCTATTTGCACGAAATTTGGCATAGCGTACTGAATTGAGTCTAGAATGATGTGTGTTAAGTTTCGTGAAAATCGGTTCAGATTTAGATATAGGTCCAATATATATTTTCGTCCGATTTAATGTAAATGGTGCACCAAAGACCCTATATATTCTTCGATTTGCACGAAATACGGCATGTCGTACTGAATTGAGTCTAAAACGACGTGTGCTAAGTTTCGTGAAAATCGGTTCCGATTTAAATATAGCTTTCATATATATTTTCATACGATTTTACTTAAATGGTGCACCAAGCTCTTAATGTTTGTCCGATTAACACAAAATTTTGCAAGACGTATCAAACTGCCGCCATAGCTTCCATATGTATTTCGAACGGGTGTCTGATTGAGATCAAATTTTTATCGAATAGCATGTCTCAATTTGATTACAAATCGGGTTCCATAAATTTGTTCCATGGTACGCAGACGACTTTAAATCTGCCGAATAAAATTAAATTTATCTTTGGTTGTAGAAAGACATGAGTATGTTCCTTCGAGGGAACATTGACATACAATTGGACGTATCCATATGTATAGACGGCCCAGTCCGACTTTACAATTTCCCTTTCTGGTTGTTATTCTAAAGTGGCGGTACCATTCCTTTTTCCGGATTCCTAGTAAATAAGATTTGTTTTAATATATCGCATAAATACTCCTAGCAGTAAATTTACAATAAAATAGTCTCCATATTAAGTTCATTTTTACTTAATCTGTATGCACACTACTAAGGAGGTTAGGATATTCTTTCTATAGAAAACTTAAGGGTCTTCTTTCGATTCAGATTTTTCATATCAATGTTGCATTAAGGGCAATATCTCTGTCCGATTGACTAGTAATTTTGCATATGCACCAAAATTCCGATTCCCAATTACACAATGTGATGCTAGGTATAATATGGCCGACCCAATTCGACTTTGGTCGTTTTCGTAGTCGCATACGAAAACGTGGAACCACTCTCATATTCCTATTTAAACGAAAATTTAATGGAATTTTGTTTATTTTTCAAACTTATAGTTTTTAAGACATCTCAGACCCACTTTTTTCGTTACATTACGAATTGTCAGCCCTTTTCAGTCCCATTTAAATCTAATTTTTTATCCAAGTCCATATTCATCATGTTAACAACAATCTGTTGTTCATTTCTTTGTTATTCTTGCTCAACATTTTGATTTCTTTTGTTTGGTGAACTTTGTTTCTGCTGATAAAACACATTTTGACATTCATGTATTTGATTCGTTTGCTTGTTTAACCCTTTCAGTGTTTTTGTCGAATATATTCGACATTTAAAAATACTATCTTTCTTTGCGATTTTTCGGTTATCCTATGTACCGTTACTATCGATGTTTTTATTTTTGCTGAAAGACAGATGAAACTGTCCGAGGTTTAAAATGACAGTTGCTATTTTTTCTAAACTATGTCCCTTTATATGATTTTAAATACAAAATTTTAGATTTTTATTCCTACAAAAAATTTTGTTGACACTGAAAAGGTTAGTGTTGGCTAATGCTGGCAGTAGGCACCAACGGACAAAAGGGCTGGTAATAAGAAGTTCGGTTTGACTTATCCTGGTGTGATGTGATGGTATGCAAAAGACCAACTGAAATGTAATTTAAAAATATGTTTATTTGGCCTATATCCAATGTGATGCGAAAAGCAATGCAATTATCAGCAAATTTTTTGTTTCTTTGTTTTTCGTTTTTCTCTTCTTCTTATTCTTCGTTTTTAAGCATAGCAGGCTGACTGTGTTTATATTGCTAAAATTGACAAAAGAAGATACGAAAAAAACGAAGAAGGAAAAGTCCGTACAAAATATAAACAAATAAAACACAAGTTGTTGTTGTTTTTGCTGCTGTTGTTATTTTCTGTTGCAGTTTATCTCTTGAAAGTGTTTCGAGTTTTCCCCCAAGTTGTGATACTGTGTTTTATATCTCCAATAATAATGGTATTTACAAGGGGGTACTTGTATTGTTGTTTGGTGTTTTTGTGTGTTAAATAAAAATAAATGATATTGTTCTGGTTACGGATGGAAGTGAAGTGAAATGCAGTTTTAAATACTAAAGGAGGAATTTTTAAGTATTTTGGTTCAATTTAAGTAAATAAATTCCAATTTGAAGAATGTTGTTTAAAAATTGTTTCTGAAATATTCTTTAACAAGTCCAAACTTCGTTAAGGTTGAAAGGGGTAACATTTTTGTGCCCTGCGAAATACTTAATATCAAAGAATTTATATGGGGGTTATGCCATGTAAATAGCTATCAGGAGAAAACGAACTACTAAACGGCATACATTCAGATATTTAAAAATTTTAGTAGGATGAGTAGATATCGAATAAAACCCAAAATTTAACCAGTAAGGTTACGGGGACGGGGCCGACTATATGATACCCTTCGCCACTTTGGTTATATTCTACATATGTGTCCTAACAAACGTCACATTTTCGAAGGAACATTGACATGAAATTGAATAAACTTAAATATGTGATCTTTATCTAAATGTGAACCGACTAACATCAATCATTACACTTGCATTCTGCAACCTATGCTAAATTTTGTAAATCGAAACTTGACACACGCTATTCGATATGCTGCACTGTTTTAAATTTAATCTCTATCCGACACCCATTGATTATTTGGTGCACAATTAATTGGTAGAAATTATATATGGAAGCTATGCTATATATAAATCTGAACCAGCCTAAGCTTTGGGTCTTAAGTGCATCAAATAGGCCGAAAATATATTAGGTTCATATTCGTATATGAACTATGGGACCTTATTCAACATGCTTCGGAATGTTTGATGCACCATTTTGTCGTATGATTTGTTGCCATTTTAAAGGTAACGTCACTATGCCTCTCTCATAGAAGTCCATCTCCCTCTTTCCAACAAACTCTAGTAGTCGATTTTCACAATACTCCTTAGATATCAATATTTTGTCCTTAATGATATTTGCAATGAAAGAAAAAGATGATAATCCCTTGGTACCAAGTCCGAACTGTATCACTGTAGATGTGTGCGTCCTAGCGTTGTTCTGGTGGAACACGACACCTCGCTTGTTGGCCAATTCTGGCCGTTTCAGATCAACTGCTATCTTCAAACGGTCCAGATGTTGACAGTAGGTATTAGAATTTAGCACTTAGCTTTATGGAAGCAACTCATAATAAATAATCCCCTTTCAGTCCCACCAAATGCATAGCACAACCTTCCTGTTCGTTACTCGTGGTTTGGCCACCGTTTGAGGTGCTTCACCGCTCCTTGACCACGATCGTGATCCATTTCCATGGGTCTATCTCATTCCGTTTGGCCAAGTCTTCCCCAATGGAAATTCGATCCATCCTATTTTTTCTGTTAATAGGTGTGACACCTAAGCAACTAGCTTCTTTTTGAATCCAGCTTTGTGTTAATAATTTAAAACAGTTTTGTGGTCGATTTTTAGCTCCGTGCCTATGTTACTGCTAACATGCTGGTCAACTTCGACCATTTTTCCAAATTTATCGACATTTTCGACGACCGGCTTAATGCATTCTTTTCCACAACCTAATATATGGGAGCTATATTTATATCTCAACCGATTTGCACGAAACTTAGCACACGTCATTCTAGACTCAATGCAGTACGCCATGCCAAATTTCGTGCTAATAGTAAGGTATATAGGAACTTTGGTGCACCATTTACATAAAATCGGACGAAAATATATATCTGAACCGATTTTTACGAAAGTGCTAAATTTCACGTCATTCTACACTCAATTCAGTAGGATATGCCAAATTTCGTCGAAATCGAAATGTATACAGGGACTTTGGTGCACCATTTACCTAAAATCGGACGAAAATATATATCAGAGCTATATCTAAACCTGAATCAAATTTTACCAACCTAAACAGGGTTCGTCCTTGGGCCAAATAAATGAGTTGTACCAAATTTCATCCAAATCGGATTCAAAATGCGACCTGTACTTAATATCTCAGAAAGTTATTCTATGCAGGGTCAATCTCGTTTACTTTTACCTTTTACAAACATATGCACAAAGACATAATAACCTGTACCAAAGTGTGATGAAAGGTACAACAATAGAGCCAATTCCGTTGAAAAACGTACCCAAACACCGTATAGTGGGGCTAAACCGAAATATGGGTCAATATTGTTAGGCATTTTTTTACGTAATGCGAACCTAAATTAATGCAATTCGGTTGAAAATAGTTTCCAAAATAATAAAAAATGAGGGGTACTAAAGTAAAACAATATTCAAAATTTTTGGTAATAAGATTTTCAGCCCAATTTTTAATCCACTATTTTGTAGCTCAATCTTAAATATCGTGAGCCCTAAGGTGATTTCAACAGACAAGCAGGTGGACATGGTTAAATCGACATACACTTTTATTCAGACCTGATGAATCTTTCGTGGTGTTGAAAAAGGAATGACTGAGTAGCCGTCAGTATCGGAAAGTTGGATCGAGATTACTATTTCGCAATGTTTCATGAATTCCGATTTAGTTTTGCCTGTTGGGTATCGATGACGACGTAGGAGCTTTATCTAAATTTAACCCGATTTCAACATATCAATTTTATTGGCTTCACACCTTTGAACCACTCTCAGTAAATTTAAATTACACCATTTGTATTCAAAATTATATTTTAATTTCAAAATTTTATATTTCCCGTTAGTTCCATATTTGTTCAGTGAGAACATAAATTACACTCAACATATAAATTTCCCCAGAAACAATCGGCGAAGAAAATTACAACGAATGAAATCATATTCTTTGCACTTAGTTAGAGGATAACAAAAGAAATGTAAGGCTGGAGTAAAATATGCAAAAGAAGTAGAAAAAAATCAAATGAACAAAAAATAAAATCTTGCCTTATTGTTGCCATACACCCGCATGCACAAAAACAAAAACGCAAAGTATATTGCAATTTAGGTACATCTCTGTTCATTCGCGTTCAAGCAATAAAATTCTATTTTCTCTGATAACATTTGATTTTTTCATGACAGTATAATCAAGAGGAGCTCGGGAAGTAGACCTATTCATTGCCCAACAAATGAAACCGCCGCCAATGCACCATAAAGCAACAACAAAGCCTCATAGTTGGTGGCAAATCTCAATCGCCGCTATATCTAAAAACAGCAGCAATAACAAAATGAAGATAAAAATTCAAAGGATGCAAATTTAAAACCCACCGGAGTTGTAATGGTAGTCGGTAGTGATAGTGGTACGTAGGTAGTTTGTTTCCGATTTCTGCTTGCAATGTTAAAAGCAAAATAATTGCACACAAAAGGCAATTCGCAGCCTTTGCTCCAACGAATGAAAATGAATGCAGGCGGACTTTGGTTATAACGAATCGTAGTTATTACGAAATGTAAGTTGTAATCAAACTATTTCTGTACGTTTCGGAAACCGTTGTAGTCAGTCTCAACTGTGAATGCATATGTAACATTCGATCTGAAGTGTAACTCTAAAGTGCAATAAGATTTAATCACACATTGAAAGAGACGAAGCGAACATTTAAATGAACAATTTCTGAAATGACTATAAAAATTGGAATTGTTAAATAATATTTTTGAGAACTTTACCGAAACAATCATGAATGTTTTAAAATATATTTAGCATGGCTTGCTACAAAATATTAGGTTGAGAAAAAATAATTCCATTAGGTCGGTCGTCGAAAATGTCAATAAAATCGATGAAATGATCGAATTTGACCGGCATGTCATCAGTCGCAACATCGCCCAGGAGTTAAAAATCGACCATAAAACTGTTTTAAACCATTTGCTCAAAGCTGGATTCAAAAAGAAGCCACACCAACTAACAGGAAAAATAGGATCTGTGAATCCTTGGCCAAACGGAATGAGATAGACGCATTTTTTAAACGGATGGTGACTGGAGATGAGAAATGGATCACATACGATAACTCTGTGCGAAAACGATCGTGGTCAAAGTGCGGAGAAGCACCTCAAACGGCAGCCAAACCGGAAACGGCCGGCATTGGCCAACAGGAGTGGTGTCGTGTTCCACCAGGACAACGCTAGACTACACACATCTTCAGTGACTCGCCAGAAACTTCGGGAAGCGATTATCATATGTTTCTTGCATTGCAAAATTTCTTTAATGATAAAAAATTTATACTAGGGAGGATTGTGAATATCGACTACTAGAGTTTTTTGCAAATAGAGAGCACGACTTCTATGAGAGAGGCATTGTGAAATTACCTTTAAAATGGCAACAAATCATACAACGAAACGGTGCATATTTGGCCCAAATCGGACATTCCGAAAGACCTATAGCTCATATAAAAGTAATGGATTTCTTGTTCCCCCACCTAGAATTATTAAGGACTTAAGAGATTCTTCAGATTTAGACTCAGATTTATATATAGCTCCCATATTCACGTAGATTTAAATGCAAAATAAACCGTAATGTGCCGTAAGATAGTCTTAATTCCCGAGGAAGAAGGAATCGACAGATTCGTATCTTGGCACCACTTTCGCATACAACAGCTATATTTTCCGTGGAAAGAACGAAACGGTGATACACAGGCCTTTCTTCATAATTTTGCCAATTGCTATCGTAGTTGACAATTATTTTTACCGGTTTGAAATAAAGGAAATTCATAAACATCTCAAATATCTCAGTTTCCTGTAATACTTTTATAACCTCTAACCTACTATGGAGATTATATTAAATCAATATTGGTCCAATTTTCGGGGTTTTGCGATTTTAGGAAAAATTCCCATTAAAAATTACTGAATTGTATATTTGGTGTACATTATGGTATAATGTAATCGCTTGGTAGAATTATAGGTAAAAGTCCACTTTTTGGAACGTTCCCTATATTTTCATTTTAAGTGACTGTCAGTATACCCATGGTAGAGGGTATACTGACGAACTTAACGCTTTTTTCACTTGATTAACCTGATTTAATTGTTCATGGTAAATATTTTAAACATTTAAGGTGAACCACATTTTACAAAAAAGCAAATTCATCAGACAGCCGTAATCAGCGGATGTTATCCCAAGAAATCTTAAAACTGATTGCCCGCAACACATCAACGCTGTACTGTGTTTTACGGTAATGACAACATTGCCTGTCTTCCCTCCAATACTTGCTCCTGCATGAAATTGGGTAAGAACAAGAACAACAGCAGAAGATAAACCACCCAGATAAAACGTTTTACTTTTCTTCGTCTTAATAATTCTATTCCATGCAATAATAAAATTGTCAAGATTGATATGATGCCTCTAATTCTCTTCATGGCAGTGTTGTTGTTGTTGGGTATGATGATGAAATGGAGAGCTTGGCAAGCTTTTATCGAACATCAGCTGAGCAACGGAACACACTTGGGATATATCATCAACAGTGATGATGATGGCTGAGATGGTGGTTATGCTATCAATCCTTGAGTCTTTTGCTGTCATAATAAATTTGTTTGTTGCAGTGGTGATGGTTGTATTTTTCCACGGGGTTTTTATCTTTCGGAGCTACGCTAATGCAGAATAAAATGTGGGTATCTATGACGTATACCTGGCACCATCTAAAACAAAATGTATATTATTCATATTTTTGCAGATTTTTTCACTTTTTTTCTGCGAAAGAGAAATGTGCAAAAATTGATAGATGTTGATAATAACATTCCGGAATAGAGGAAATCAATGTATCGCATGATGGACTTTTAATTGAATGGCTTCGCTTTGTGTTGCACAGCGAAGATGCAAGCAAACAGGGATCATAATTGAATTTTATTATTTTCCATATCCATGTTCGTTTTTTTGCTATGGATACACAAATATAAGGTAATAATGAATTACTTATAGAATTGTGTTCAACCAAGTAGAAAATTAACACTTCTATTATGCCAAGGTATGTTCATATAAAAGTATGTGTGTGTGTGTGTGTTTGACAGTTATCCTGTTATGCTATTCAATTTTTTATTTAATTTTATGTGACAATTAAAAATAAAGATTCAAGGATTTAAATGTTTGTGACATTTTAAATAGATGTCATTTTAGATATATATAAATTATTTAAAATAATAAGTAATTATTATAAAGATTTTTTGTGGGTTTTAATAATTATTTTATTTACTTAAAATCGAGAATTTAAGACATTTTACAACAGATTGTATTTGACACGGTAAAAAACATTATTTTAATATTCGATTCGAATGCGACATAAAAATATCGAAAATTAACTGAGTCCTTCTTTATGTATGGACTGTCTCAAAACATGTACTCATGGCACAATTATACAAGGTAGTGTAGCTTTTGTCAGAAAGTAGAAAATACACCACTACCTTATGGGCAATAATGTCAGAATAAATGGAAACAAATGCAACAAGTCTTACTGCTCATTTGACATATTTTTAACATTTTACCAAAAACTCGAAAAATGAATGGAATGTCAGGTTTTCTTTTAGAAATCGAGTTGGGGATATGATTTACATGTTGTATCATTCATTTCTTCTTACATAATGTTGTAAAATTCATCTTCAATCAAATCGATGTTCGTATTTATTTTGTTATAATTTCCAAACCATTACACACAGTCACACATTTTGTATACGACTTTGGCATAATATCAATAGGACATCCGTTGCGCTATGTTTGTACATCGAGAAAACGCAACTACGTTATCCTATGCTCCATTTTGTACGTTGTGCAAAATTTCATGTCATTCTGACCAACATTAGGAGTTTGATGCACCACTTACATTAAATCGGACGAAAAATATATATGGGAGCTACATCTAAATCTGAACCGATTTTCACGAAACTTGGCAGACATCACTACAGGTTAAATTCAGTATGCCATGCCAATTTTCGTAATTGAAAAATATATAGCGACTTTGGTGCACCACTTACATAAAATCGGACGAAACCATTTACGGGAGCTATATCTAAACCGATATTTGCAAGCAGCTTGGCAGACATCATTCTCCGCTTAATTCAGTACGTTATGTCAAATTTCGTGCAAATCGAAAGATATATAGGGACTTTGGTGCACCATTTACCTAATATCGAACGAAACTATATATGGGAACTATATATAAATCTGCACCGATTTTCACGGAACTTGGTAGATATCACTCTAGTCTCAGTTTAGTACGTTATGCCAAATTTCTAGCAAATCGAAAGATATATAGGGACTTTGGTGTACCATTTACATTAAATTGAACGAAACTATATATGGGAGCTATATCTAAACCTGGACCGATTTTCAAGAAACTTGGCAGACATCATTCTCGGCTTAATTCAGTACATTATGTCAAATTTCGTGCAAATCGAAAGATATATAGGACTTTGGTGTACCATTTATTCGTAAATTGCTGTCCTGATATATACCTATCCGTTTGTCTATTCTAATCACTCTAGTCTCATAAGTACCTACCTTCCTACGGTACTATGACCCGATATATAGGTGATAGTACCGTAAGAAGGTAGGTAGGTACTCCTACATTTTCGGTACTTTAGGTTGTTATTGAGTACCAAATTTCTCTAACAAAAATTATCAATATTGGTGCAAAGTTTTGATAGGCATATTAAACAGGAAATTGTGATTTATTTGGGGAGTATTAGTAGGATAAAAAAGTAAAAATAAAAATTGATGTAATTTTGAATTATTTTTGAATGGAAAATCTTCCTAATAAAATTCTAAAAATCGATCAATCTTTGGGTATATCACCCATATACATTTCCAGCCTCTTTACGGATATATTAGGCGCATTGTCAACTTGACATGACACTATTTTGGTATTACGAAGTAGCTTTCATGTGACGTTCCGGGATCAATATAAGTTCATGCTTCTATATACAGAAATAAAGTCCACATATGAAAGTCCCAATCGATTTTAGATATTTAAAATTTCACTTCTTATATGGCCTGTGAGATCCTGCTGAAAACACATGTTGTCCAGGTCCACATCTTTTAATTTCAAACTTAAAGTCAAATTAAATTCTGTAAAATATATGCAAATCGATATAATATCATGTACCGCAATTTAGAGTAGTATTTATTTTTGTAGTACAAACATATTTATTGAAACTTTTTTGTAATTAAAAAGTTTTCTTACAATTAGAATGGAATGGTCTTCCATTACCACATACGTATTCTCTGATAACATTGCAATTTCGGTTTGACGTAGTAACTTTATCCTCGTAATCAAAGTACACTTCACGCAGAGTCATAAAATCCATGTGTATCCGATAGACACTTGGCCATTAATTCATCTCCATATTCATTCGATTCTGAATGTTTTGTTGAATGTTGGAAAAAGTACACATACATATGCAAACGTAGAAAAAACTACCAAAGCCAAGGTATATCCTCTTAATGGTGACATGTAAAGTAATAATACTTTGTACTTTTTGTTCTTGTTGTGACTGCTGTCGTTGTTGCGTTCGTTTATAATTTACTGACATTGGGTG
>NW_026888874.1:0-12109 GCF_032173495.1 Musca vetustissima
TTGTGATGTTGGGCCTTCAATTGTGGCCTATAGATAAGTTTTCGGTCCACTTCATCCAAAAATTATTATCTGATCATCACCGAAAGTTATAGGCGTTGTCCTTGACCATAACTGGAATCTCATGAACATTTTCAAAGCGATCAGCGCTACATTTCCGCCCTCTAGTATGGTTTTGGGTTACTAAATAATGTCTGAATTCGTAAGCACCTGTAAATATTTAAGTGTAGCTCCCACATCTGAGTACATACGACCATATATTTGGTATCAATTTAAAGGTCAACCACTCCTCTTGAACATACTATCAACTTTTTAGGTCTAGGTACTTCAGGGGCAAATTAATACGCCGAAGAATACAAATTTTGTCATTTTTCACACAAAAGTCAGGGTCCATTTGACCCGCTAAATATTGACCGATCTTTATCAAAACTGGCATGCTTATTCTTTGGCCCGATCCCCTTCTCCATGCAAAAATTCGCGGTGTTTGGGCCATAATTGCGGCCTCTGGAGCGACCAGAAAATCGGACAAAAATAATGTTTTTGGTCTATTTCATCCCCTAAATATTAACCGATCTTTTCCAAAAACAATAGGGGTCTTCATTGGCCAGAACCCATTCTACATGCAAAATTTCGTGAAGATTGGTCCATAACTGTGGCCTGTATCGTGTTTACAAATTATAATGGACAGACGGACGGACGGACGGACGGACGGACGGACACACATGTCTAGATCAACTCAGCTAGTCGAGATATGACGATCGGTATACTTAAAGGTGGGTCTAGGACCAATATTTCGCGGCGTTACAAACTTTTGGGGCTGCACAAAGCTATAATACCCTGACAACATAGTTGTGTAGGGTATAATAATATTTTAAAAAATTCACGCCACTAGTATTCTTAGAAAAATATTTTTTAAAAATCCACGCCTTATTGGGCCTTTAAAAAATAATAAAAAACACGTTTTATTCGGACTTTGTTAAACAACCCCGCCTTATATGGCCTTTGAATAAAAAAAATCTTTAAAAATTTACGCCTTGTGCAGGTCCCTGAAAAAATATTTTTAATAAGCCACGCCTTTTTCAAAAAATCCACGCCTTGTCTTGGACGTCGGACAAATATTTAAGGGGACCCCCCCATTCTCGGTGTCAAAAAATTTTTTGATTTAATTCGAATCTACTCTAATTCTAGAATGTTCCTACAAAATTTCAAGTGAAAATCTCAAGAACTCTTGAAGATATAGCCGATTTATTGTGTCAGCATCAAGTGACGGCTAAAGGGCTTCTCAAACTTTAAACGCGTTTTCCTCAAAACGAATGGCGGGCACGATAACTCAAAAACTAATAATCCAATCGGTTTCAAATTTTGACACGTTTCTCTGGGAGTGTGTAGCTCTCGTATGAACTAGGATAAAGCCAATCGGTGAAGATCTTCCTTATTTTTTAACTTAGTTTGTGGTAAAAAATAGGCGATTTTCCATAAAAAATTTTTCAAAGTTCCGCCATTTTGTTAATTGTTGTGCGAAGTCAATAATCCTAGTTCATACGAGAGCCAGACATGTCCTCTTTCTAACACAGTTGGAATTTTCGGAGTCCGATGTTCCAGTGGGGAGTTATCATGCCCGCCATCGAAAATATGGACTTTTCTTTGTACCCAAAAAACAACAACAAAACAACTACAACAAATTTTGGTAAATTATTTTTCTTCCTTTTTAAATCTTCAAATATATATGTGCCAAGTTACAAACCTTAACAAGCATTGGTATTCATTTACCAGCCCATTTAAAATCTTAAAAATAAAAAATCGAGAATTGGGGGGGGGGGGGGGGGGTTCCCTTAAATTCTTTAAAAAAATATTCTGGAAGGCATAAACAAATGTCTTTGAAAAAATAATTTATTAATATTATTATTTTCAATTTTATTTATATACATTCTTAGTGATATTGTTTTTGAATAAGATATCGATTTTCTGGTCTTGATGATGGGATATCCTCCACATGTAGACCAATTATTGGATTCATGCGATGTGCTGGTATTGGTTTAACTGCAGCGGCAAATCCAAAGATAAGGACCATTGCGAGCAACAATTTAATTAACAGCATTTTGTTGTACAGAACACCTATCGATGTAACAAACGAAACTACTTCCAAACACAACGTTAAATTCAATTTATAGGTAGCAAACTATAATGTGAATTAATATGGGTCTAGATGAAAATAACACAAAACCACATGGAGAACATTTAAAAAAAAAATATTATTGAAAATTATACTACTTTTGTACCTACAATCTCATAAGTGAAACCTCATATGTACCTCTAACCAAAACTATTTCACACAACAATATATAATATTTTATTTTATTATTATTTATTGTTTTTAATTTGTATAATTTTTGTATAATCACATAAAATTTCACACAACTTCAGTTTTACGACTCCCCAATCTACCGATTCTACTCAAGAACGAGTAATTATCCAAGCACGGCTGTCGAACACAATCCACAGGCTCTTGCTGCTGTATGATTTTCGATTTTTCTGCAAAAACCGTTGATAGAAACAAAATTAAAATCAAATATAATTTTATAAAATTAATTTTGTTAAGCTTATCTTCAACAGTTGATGAATTCGTAGATTGCGATTCCAAAGAAAAACTGAATAGTGAGTCAAAACAATGACCGATTTATATATATTGTGTTATGCCGAAAATAATGCTGATAAGAACATTCGAGAATGTAAGAAGAAGGAAAATCCGGTCATAACTGTTAGTTCTATTTAATTTGGATTTTTTCCGAAAGATAAGGAATCTATATATGAATTTTATAATCGATTCGAGATGTAAAGGGAAACTTCTCTTTGAAAGAGATAGGTCCATTCACAATCGAGGCCCATCTTAGCGGTAGATTTTTTGTAGGATCTACCAAAGGTGTAGATTTCTAAAATAATTTAGTTTTGGGTCTAATGAAAGAGTAAATTTTTAAATCATTTTTTTATTAAATCTTACAAAGGCGTAGATTTTTAAAATAATTTTTTTATGAAGTCTAACAAAGGCTTCGATTTTTTAAATAATTTTATATGGATGCTAACGATTTTTATTAAAAACAACATAGCACTGATTTATTTTTATTAAAATTCTGCAAATTTTATTATCAAATTGTATCATATTTATATGGAAAAATATATTCATCATCGGCTCCTATCTCCGGGCAGGATATTATATAACATAGTAAGGGTAGACCAAAAATTATTTTCCCGCTGAGAATTACAAAATATAACGTTAAGGCAATCTCACATTTGAGTGACACCATTTTCAAAAATTTTGTATAATATTTTCTTGGATACTCCAATAATGGACAAACTATTTACTGCAAACAATGGCAGAATCACTTTCAATTTATAGCAAAAAAATTTATTGCATTTTATGAAGGATATTGAATAAAATATTACACATAATGGAAAATTTACATAAACTCTAGATGGCGGAGTATTTCTTTATCAATGCATGTAAAAAGAATCAACATAGTTGATAGCCACATAAAAATCTTGAATGTGAGAGGAGATAAAGTTTAAATAATATGTTATGTGCAGATTTATTGAAATGATAGCGGGATCATGGTCACATCCAACACAATCGGCTTATTGATTCCTTGCAAAGGCCCTCTTAAATATTATTCAAACCAGTAAGGAAAGTAGTAAAGTCGGACGAAGCCGACTATATAATACCCTTCACCACTTACTTACTTACATAGCTGGCTTGTTACTGAACGGTTGTTCCATAAGCCGAGCTTAAAAAAGATTTCCAAGCGCGTCTGTCTTGTGCGCAAATCCATCAATGTGGAAGATCACGTTCCAAGATGTTGTTTTCTACTTGGTCTTTCCATCTAATTCGTTGCCTTCCCCTTCTACGGAAACCATCAGAAGGCTCGTTTTTATATGCCTTTTGAGCTGGGGCATTCTCATTCATCCGCACAACATGGCCTAGCCACCGTAGTCGATGCAGCTCAATACGACTGACTATGTCGACGTCCGCGTAAAAATGGTAAAGCTCGTGGTTCATTTGACGCCGATATTCACCGTCGACGCAGATCGGCCCGTAGATCTTTCGGAGCATTTTTCTTTCAAACACCCCAAGAGCTGCCTCATGTGCTTGCGAAAGTACCCATGCTTCTAATCCATATAATAGCACGGGTAGTATCAGCGTCATGTAAAGTGTGAGTTTGGTCTGGCGGGAGGTGACCTTGTTTCTAAACTGCTTACTTAGACCTGTTGGCCATCACAATCCTTCTCCTTCTTAAGTTTGGCTTCCTTTTATTAAAACTCTCCTGAATTATAACGTTTATAAAAAAGGCTCAATAAATTAAACCTTAAACCTTGGTCTGGCGGGGGGTGGCTTTGTTTCTAAACTGCTTACTTAGACCGTAGTAGCATCTGTTGGCCATCACAATCCTTCTCCGAATTTCAAAACTGATGTCATTCGTTTTATTTATGGCGGTACCAAGGTATATAAAGTATTTAACTACCTCGAAGCTATAGTTCTCAAGTTCCACAATTGGTCCGAGTCTACTGGACGTCTTGCACGTTGATACCATCAGTTTGGTCTTCTTGCTCTTTTATTATCAGACCACTTTGGCAGACTCCTTCTCAATTTGTTTAAAGGTGGCTATTACCGCTCGCAATGTTCGACCCATTATATCGATGTCATCGGCATAGGCGAGTAACATGTGTTGTACGGTGTACAGAGTGCCATTTCTGTTCACCTTTGCGTCTCGTATGATCTTTTCCAGCAGGATGTTAAAAAGATCACACGACAAAGTGTCACCTTGTCTGAAACCTCGATCGGTATTGAAGGGCTCCCATAAGACCTTTCCTACTTTAACTGCTGACCTTGTGCCACTAAAAGTTATCCTGCTTAGCGGTTTTAATTATGCAGGAATGCCGAACGCAGACATGGTTTTAAACACCTCTGAACGGATAGGGCTGTCGAATACGGCTTTATAGTCGACAAATTATTGCGAGTTTGGTGCATAATTTACCTAACATCGCACGAAACTATATATGGAAGCTATGTCTAAATCTGAACCGATCTGAGTGAAACTTTGCACACATCAATCCGGACGTAGTTCGATACGATATGCAAAATTTTATTTCAATTGGAAAAATATTGGAAGTTTGGTGCACCATTTACCTAAAATCGGACTAAACTATATATGGGAGGTATATTTAAACCTGAACTGATTTTCTTCAAAATTTTATTTCAATCGGAAAAATATTGGAAATTTGGTGCACCATTTACAAACAATCGGACGAAAATATATTATGGGAGCTATATCTAAATGTGAACCGATTTTCTTCAATTTCAAAAGGTTACGTCCTTGGGCCTAATAAGTGACTTGTGCCAAATTTCATCCAAATCGGATCACAAATACGACCTTTACTTTGCTCATAAAAATACATGGACGGACGGACAGACGGACATGCATAAATGGACTCAGAAAGTGCTTCTATGCATATTCTCAAAAGGAACCATGTGTCTATCTCGATTTTGTTGCCTGTTACAAACTTATGCACAATGACATAATACCCTGTACCACAGTGTCGTGAAGGGTATAAAAATTATTTAAAAAATCTATACCTTTTTAAGACCTCTGAAAAATTATTTACAAAATCTAAATCTGGACCGATTTTCAGGAAACTTGGCACACATCATTCTAGGTTTAAGTCAGTACGTTGTGCCAAATATCGTGCAAATCGAAAGATAAATAGGGACTTTGGTGCACCATTTACCTTAAAGCGGACGAAAATATATATGGAAGCTATATCTTAATCTGAACCGATTTTCACGAAACTTGGCACACATCATTCGATACTTAACTAAGTACGTTGTGCCGAATTGCGTGTAATTCGAAAGATATATAGGGACTTTGGCACACCATTTACATTAAATCGAACGAAAATATATATGGGAGCTATATCTAAATCTCGACCGATTTTCAGAAAAATTAATACACATTATTCTAGATCTAATTTAGTACGCTATGCTAAATTTCGTGCAAATTGAAAAATATATAGGTATTTTGGTACACCATTTACATTAAATCTGAACCGATTTTCAGGAAACTTAACTCACATTTTTCCCAATTTCAATAGGATTCGTCCTTGGGCCAAATGAATGAGCAGTGCCAAATTTCATTCAATAATAAATACTTTGTTTACAATTGAACATGGACAGACAAAGGGACGGACGGATATGCATATATCGACTCAGAATGTGATTCTATGCATATTTTCAAAAGGAACCATTGGTCTATCTCGATTTCTTTTGCCTGTTACACACAAATGCACAAATACATAATACCCTGTACCACAGTGTGGCAAAGAATACAAATATTTAAAAAACCTACGCTTTGTTAAAGCGTAGATCCCTAAAAAATATATTAAAAATCTTCGCCTTTGTTATATTCTTCTAGAAAAAAATATTTAATAATTATCTTAAACAGCACAAACGTTTTCCCAATTCTCATATATCCTACCATTTATGATGAAGGATATAATAAGCAATGTTGCCTTGAAACCCGTTCTTGGGATCATCATTTTCTGTATCACTTATTCTTATACTACAAGAAGTGGTTACTACAAATATTCCATTGTTCTTTGTTATTGGTGTTCTCTCTTATCATATTGATATTTATAGAAGGGTATAAAGAATACTCTCCACCATAGTATGGAGGGTATATTAATTTAGTTTTTCCGTTTGTAACTCATCGAAATAATCATTTCCGACCCTATAAAGTACATATATTCTTGATCAGCTTAAAATTCTATGACGATATTGTCATGTCTGACTGTCTGTCGTTATCACCCTAGTCTCTAAACGAATTCAGATAGATCGCCAAAATTGTGCATAGTCGTCTTTTGTCTGTAGGCAGGTCGTGTTCGAAGATGGGCATTATCGGTCCACGTTAAGGCATAGCTCCCATATAAGGGTACCCCCAAATTTCGGTATTTTGAGGTTCTTGAGCACGTTTTTCACGTTTGAAATTTGGTACATTGGGTACCAAATATCTCCACTAAAAATTATAAATATAAGTAATTTTTTTCGGATAAACCCCATATAAGGGTACCCCTAAATTTTCGGTATTTTGGGGTTCTTGAAAGCGTCTTTCAACCAAATTCTTTGTAATTTGGTTTTTTTAGCATTGACCCCATATAATGATAAATAAAAATGTTCGGTAATTCCTACACAATGTAGTCAATACTGTTCCCTCTTTAGGTATAGCCTCCAGGAACATACTCATACACATTTTTTTATACCCTTCACCACACTGTGGTACAGGGTATTATGTCTTTGTGCATATGTTTGTAACAGGCAAAAGGAATCGGCATAGACTCAAGGTTCCTTTTGAGAATATGCATAGAATCACTTTCTGAGTCGATTTAGGTATGTCCGTCTGTCCGTCCATGTATTTTTGTGAACAAAGTACAAGTTGCATTTATGATCCGATTTAGATGAAATTTGGCACATGTCTCTTAATTGGCCCTATTGAAATTGGAGAAAATCGATTCAGATTTCGATATAGCTCTCATATATAGTTTCGTCCGATTTTATGTAAATGGTGCACTATACTGTCAATATTGGCTCGATTTAGACAAAATTTTGCACAGAGTATTGAGTTAGGTCTAGATTGATATATGCCAAGTTTTGTTGAAATCGGTTCAGATTTAGATATAGTTCCTATATATAGTTTCGTCCGATTTTAGGTAAATGGTGCACCAACCTGAAAATGTTTGCCCGATTGGGACAAAATTTTGCACGGCGTATTGAATTTAGTCCATTTTGACATATGTGAAGTTTGGTTGAAATCGGTCCAGATTTATATATAGCTCCCATATGTAGTTTCGTCCGATTTTATGCAAATTTTGCACAGCATATTGTCAAATTAAATCCAGATTGCCGTGTGTGAAGTTTTGTCGTAATTGGTTCAGATTTACATATATCTCCCATACAAATATTTGCCGGACTTTATACAAAGCTTACACCATACATTCAAGTCTGCCCGATTGATATGCAAGTTTTTTATAGATTTCAGAATGTCATGTGTATGGTTTTAGTGGTTCAAAAATCAATCTAGATCACATTTGTTTTTTACCCGATTCCATGTCAATGGTCATGTATGTTTATGTTTCTTCTATCAACAGTATATTGTACACATTATCATTTCTTGTATGTGCCCATAGTGGTGAAGGGTATCATATAGTCGGCCCCGTCTGACTTTTGAACTCTCCTTACTGTTTATACCCTTCACCGCGCTGTGGTACAGGGTATTATGTCTTTGTGCATATGTTTGTAACAGGCAAAAATAATTGAGATAGACCCATGGTTCCTTTTGAGAATATGCATAGAATCACTTTCTAAGTCGATTTATGCATGTCCGTCCGTCCGTCTGTCTGTCTGTCTGTCCATGTTAAATTGTAAACAAAGTACAGGTCGCATTTATGATCCGAATTGGATGAAATTTGGCATAGGTCACTTATTCGGCCCAAGAACGAACCCTATTGAAATTGGGAAAAATCGGTTCAGATTTAGATATAGCTCCCATATATATATTTAACCGATTTAATGTGAACGGTCCCTATATATCTTTCGATTTACACGAAATTTGGTACAGGCTAATCATTTAGGCCTATAATGATGTCTGCCAATTTTCGTGAAAATCGGTCCAGATTTAGATATAGCTCCCATATATAGTTTCGTCCGATTTCATGTAAATGGTGCCCCAAAGTCCCTATATATCTTTTTATTTGCACGAAATTTGGCATAACGTACTGAATTAAGCCTAGAGTGTTGTCTGCCAAGTTTCGTGAAAATCGGTCCAGATTTAGATATAGCTCCCATATATAGTTTCGTCCGATTTCATATAAATGGTGCCCCAAAGTCCCTATATATCTTTTGATTTGCACGAAATTTGGCATAACGTACTGAATTAAGCCTAGAGTGATATCTGCCAATTTTCGTGAAAATCGGTCCAGATTTAGATATAGCTCCCATATATAGTTTCGTCCGATTTCATGTAAATGGTGCCCTAATATATCTGTCGATTTGCACGAAATTTGGTATAACGTACTGAATTGAGCCTAGTATGACGTCTGCCAAGTTTCGTGAAAATCGGTCCAGATTTAGATATAGCTCCCATATATAGCTTCGTCCGATTACATGTAAATGGTGCACCAAAGCCCCTATATATCCTTCGATTTGCACGAAATTTGGCATAACGTACTTAATTGAGCCCAGAATGATGTCTGCCAAGTTTCGAGAAAATCGGTCCAGATTTAGATATAGCTCCCATATATAGCTTCGTCCGATTACATGTAAATGGTGCACCAAAGCCCCTATATATCATTCGATTTGCACGAAATTTGGCATAACGTACTTAATTGAGCCCAGAATGATGTCTGCCAAGTTTCGAGAAAATCGGTCCAGATTTAGATATAGCTCCCATATATAGTTTCGTCCGATTACATGTAAATGGTGCACCAAAGTCCCTATATATCCTTCGAGTTGCACGAAATGTGGCATAACGTACTTAATTGAGCCCAGAATGATGTCTGCCAAGTTTCATGAAAATCGGTCCTGATTTAGATATATCTTCCATATATAGTTTCGTCCGATTTAATGTAAATGGTGCCCCAAAGTCCCTATATATCTTTTGATTTGCACGAAATTTGGTACAGCCTAATCATTTAGGCCTAGAATGATGTCTGCCAAGTTTCGTGAAAATAGGTCAAGATTTACATATAGCTCCCATATATAGTTTCGTCCGATTTCATGTAAATGGTGCACCAAAGTCCCTATATATCCTTCGATTTGCACGAAATTTGGCATAACGTACTGAATTGAGTCTAGAATGATGTCTGCCAAGTTTCGAGAAAATCAGTCCAGATTTCTATATAGCTTCCACATATAGTTTCGTCCGATTTCATGTAAATGTTGCACCAAAGTCCCTATATATCTTTGTTTTGCACAAAATTTGGCATAACGTACTGAATTGAGCCTAGAGTGATGTCTGCGTTGTTTCGTGAAAATCGGTCCAGATTTAGATATAGCTCCCTTTTATTATAGATTGATTTTAAGTAATTGACGCACCAAGAACCAATAGGAACAAAACGTTCTGAAATTAGTATAACCTATCCTGTCACTAGTTTGTTTGAAATCGCTTAATATTTGGATAGAGCTTCCATATATATTTTCGCCCGATTTCAAGTAAATTGGGCATCAAACTCCTCATGTTAGTCAGTTTGACATCAAATTTTGCACAACGTACAAAATTGAGCATAGAATTATGTAGTTGCGTTTTCTAGAAGTACAGACATAGCCCAACGGATGACCCATTTATATTTGTTTGAAGTCGATTTACATACTTTATGCATAGATCTACGTAGATTAACATTTAGATAAAATATACCCATAGTGGTGAAGGGTATCATATAGTCGGCCCCGTTCGACTTTACTACTTTCCTTACTGTTTTTTTTTTTTTTTTTGCAATGAGCATTTTCAGATTGAACCAGCAGTTTCCACCCAACATCCCAAAATTAAACCTGTGTACGTTGGTGATGGCTGTGACCTCTAAACTGCAGTATTTTGGGTATGTGCTATCCTACCATGCGTGGTCAATATCAGTCCACTTTTTGGGGTTTTTATGAAAAATATCCATTAAAATTTGCTGAAATTTGTATTTGGGTATATTCTCTCAAATATCTGTTATTATACCTATGGTGGAGGGTATCCAAAGTTCGGCCCGGCCGTACTTAACGCTGTTTTCACTTATTTCTTATCACTTTGCAAAATTTACTACATAAAATACACAAGCAATACATTTCACTAAAAAACATGTGATCATGGGCGTAGACAGCTACATTATGAAGAGGGTGAGCCAATCTTGTACAACTATTGTTTCATTTGCTGTGAAAAATATATTCACATTACTCACAAGCTTAGCTTCACATGAACTTGCTAAATATACATACACATGACTACATACATTACCCTCCTTATCAGTTGCAATTATTTTTAATTCGCATTGTGGTTTTTCCAAACAGCCGTGAATCAGTAAACAGTCTAGAATAAACAGTTCATTTATAAACAACGCAATTTTTTAATTATTCAGTACAAAAATTACAAAAAAATGAAAGTGTGGACCTTGATCTTCGCTATTATGTTAATGGCATCAATTGTGACAGCTAGAACCTTTCCGAAAATTCGCATGCCGAAAAATTGTCGCCGGGCCCCATGTTCGAACAGCTATAATATAGATTATAAGAAAAGCTATTATTGAGATAATTAGAATATAAGTGAATTATAAAATAATAAAATGTATAAAAAATAAAGAAAAATGTAAAGTGAATTTTTTGGGTTTACTGATCGAGGTAAAGAGAGCGAACACGTTGTAATCCGATTTATGTAGAGTTTATTATGAAAAAAATATTCTTAACAAACTACTGGAGAACATCGTATAGCCAAAACATAGGTTGAATGAGCATTTGAATAAACATTCCTTGTTTCTCTTTGTTCAGCAATATCCCCAAATTTATGTGGATATTCAAATTACCTAAAACAGATCGGGATATTTTTATGGTAAATTGCTGCAAGTAGAAAATGAAATACTAAACTGCTGACACTCAGATTGGTAAATTGGGCTACAATCTTGAACATACCCAAAATGCTACGTGGTCTTTGTATGGGGGCTATGTACAATCATTTGTTTACACTCCATCGTCCCGGAATGTCAAATTAAAGCCATTTCCTAATGGTATATAGTCACCAAAGTCATTTTGTTCTTATCGTGGGATGGAAATAATCAATATTGGTTCATATATTCGGATAGACCTCATATAACGGTACACCCAATTTTATTCGTATTTTGGGCATGTTTTTTAACCGGATTGGCTCCCATATATTATTTTAGGTTCTCTCCTCCTACCGAAAAAATTATATTTTCGAAAAGAAAATAATATAAATTTGTTCGAATAATTTTTTTTTCAATTTACCAAAAAAAAAAAAAATAAATTAATTTTTTTATAACTAGCGATTATTATTGGCGTGTGTTCATTTTTAACCCGAGC
>NW_026888875.1:0-12047 GCF_032173495.1 Musca vetustissima
TTTAAAGGAATTTTTTCTCAAGGACCATTACAACCATAGGCGTGGATTTTTAAAGGAATTTTTTTTTCAAGGACCATTACAACCATAGGCGTGGATTTTTAAAGGAATTTTTTCTCAAGGACCATTACAACCATAGGCGTGGATTTTTAAAGGAATTTTTTCTCAAGGACCATTACAACCATAGGCGTGGATTTTTAAAGGAATTTTTTCTCAAGGACCATTACAACCATAGGCGTGGATTTTTAAAGGAATTTTTTCTCAAGGACCATTACAACCATAGGCGTGGATTTTTAAAGGAATTTTTTCTCAAGGACCATTACAACCATAGGCGTGGATTTTTAAAGGAATTTTTTCTCAAGGACCATTACAACCATAGGCGTGGATTTTTAAAGGAATTTTTTCTCAAGGACCATTACAACCATAGGCGTGGATTTTTAAAGGAATTTTTTCTCAAGGACCATTACAACCATAGGCGTGGATTTTTAAAGGAATTTTTTCTCAAGGACCATTACAACTTCCTCAAAGACTATCACAGACATAGGCGTTGATTTTTTAAAGAAACATTTCAAAGGACTATCACAGACATAGGCGTTGATTTTAAAAGGATTTTTTTCAGGGACCATAATTAAAGATTCAAATTTGCTTAGCAAAATATTACGCTTATTACTTATCAAAATCTTGTAATTATCATCATTACAAAAATATCTGCAATCCAAAGAAATGATAAATATTAAGCAATTTATGTTTGATGTTGTACAGCTAATAACAAGCAACTTACAACATACAACCAACGGTCAAACAAAATTATTAAAAAAATTACAGCAAATAAATTTAATGTTGAGGCGTATAAATGCTAAAATCGATGCGGATGATGTTGGTGGAGTCAAAAATAATGTTTGAATACAACTACTACAACAACAATTCACATAATAAAGTTTATATGGCTTTAATTGCCATTGCGTGTGGATTTAAATTTTGAATCATACGTGAATTATAATTTTTGGCATGAAAACGTATACACTCACACAAATAGCCAGTATTACTAGAAATTGAAATTAATTTCAGCTGAATTTTTGTATCTTTGTCATTTCGGGGTTATGAACGACTCTGTACATTTGGTCATTGCGGAGAAAATATTTCGCTTATAGGCATTTTAAATGTCCATGGATTTCAACACACGATTTTTCATTTTATTTATTTATTTTTGTATTAAGAGATTTCGTAGAAGATTTTGTAATGTTGTATCAACACGCACAGTTTTTTGTTAAGTTGCAATTTTTTGGGGAATTTCTGTTAAAAACGTATACAAAACATTACGAACAGGTCGATTTTGTTATAAAATAATATCGTAAAAATTGTGGATATTTTAATTATTTCGACTTAGTTGTGGCATACTGAGTAAATGAGTAAAATATTAACTTAATAAATAAAATATAAAACATATGTAGTATCGTAAGAGATACTTAAATTTTAAAATTTTAATGATCAAAATCCGGTCTCATAACCAATATCAAATTTAGTCTAAAAATAAATGTTGTAAAAATATATGTTTAAAAAATTGCTTTGTCGTTCACTGTATTCAAATGCCCTAGAGACATTTTGAGATCATTTTAAAAAGTCAGCGTATATTCTAACAGTATTTATCTTGTGCAAAGGTAATCTGAACAATCAACGCTGTTATATGGAAATAAATGTAATCCATGTTCTCAGTATGAGGTGCGAAACAATGAAATTCCATTTTAAATTTAATCAGAAGAGCGGCAACGATTACATATAAATACGTATACAATGTTAAATATTGCTCTGATATTACCTTGAAATAAATACACTGAGGTATTGGCATAAAGGCATGCCATGGATAACTCTAGCTACTTGTATAATCGGTCAACTAAATTTAACGAATATACAAATGGTTGTCTGTTGACTCATGACCAAAATATTGTGGGAAAACACACAGACGGTTCCAAGATGATTATGTGTTTAAAACCATGTTTGCGTTCTTTCTTTAAATGGCACAAGATCAGCTGGCAAAGTCGGAAAGGACCTCTTGTAGCCCTTTAATGCCAAACGCGGGTTTACGTAAAGTGAGCCTGTCGTGTGACCATTCTAACATCCTGCTGGAAAAAATTAAACCACATATGTTACTCGCCTACGCCGATGTATCGACATAATTGATCGAACATTGCGACCGGCATCAGTCACCTTTGACAAATTGAGAAGGAGTAAATGGCGAGAAGACCTGATAGTATCAACGCGCAAGATGTCCACTAGAGTCGGAGAAACCATGGAACTTGAAAACTACAGCTTTGAGGTAGTCAGAGATTTCATATACCTCGGTACCAGAAATGACATCAGTTTTGAGATTCGGAGAAGGACAGTGTTGGTCAACAGATGCTACTATGGTCTTGGCAAGCAAATTAAAGACAATGTCAAATCTCTCCCGACAAAAATCTCACACTCTGCAAGACGCTAACACTACCCGTGCTGGACTGTTTGAAGGAAAAATTATCCGGAAGTCGTCGAAAGTGCCATCTATTCTCGGACATCGGTATTGTTAGACGTATCGAGCTTCTGCGACTACGTAAGCTAGGTCATGTTGTGAGAATGTATGAGGATGCTAAAAAAGCGAGCAAACCGATGGTTCACACAGAAGGGGAAGACCATGGATTTGATGGAAAGATCAAGTGGAAGACAACATCTCGGAACATGGGCTTTCAAATTGGATGATCAAGACAAGATCGACGCGCTTGTACATCTTTTTAAGCTGGCTCATGGAACAAACGTTCTGTCACAAGCCAGCTAAGTAAGTATTAGGCCATCATGTCTCATGAAAGTATAAGGTACAAATTGAAAAAATACACTCTTCCGTCCTCTGCATTGGTGTTACAAAATTCGCATATGTATTTTCCAAATTCTTTTGATATAAAAACTAACTATAATATATGAAATAAGTGTTGATACGAATAACAAGCCGAATGTTTATCAATGTATGTGTAACATAAATAACAAGAATAAAAAGAATCGAGACAATACATAGCGAAGAAAAAAGAAAACATAAAATCAAAATCTCCACAATAAACCAGTATTTAAAGTGATATGAACTGCATTTATAAAATACAGAAATCCCGACATTGGCAACCCTTTTGCATACTATTCATATAATATCCCACATATCCAATATCCCCCAATATATCAGATTTTAGTATTTTTAGATATTTGAGTGGAAAAAATCTTCCCATCAGAAATTTTTAGTCAACATATAATGGTATTTTGAAATATTTAATCATACTGCCCACCAATGTGACTGTTATTTCTCAATGCGGGGATTTGCGGCTGACTTGGATATGTGCAGAAAGTTATCAATTAAAGTTTCGACATAGCCCCTATTTTAAAAATTTTACCTGCATTTAGCCCATTGGAGTGTTCTGTAATTTATTATCCGCTAATTTTTATACCCTACACAACTATATTGTCAGGGTATTATAGCTTTATGCAGCCCCAAGAGTTTGTAACGCCGCGAAATATTGGTCATAGACCCACCTTAAGGTATACCGATCGTCATATCTCGACTAGCTGAGTCGATCTAGAAATGTGTGCCCGTCCGTCTGTCCATTATAATTTGTAAACACGATACAGGCCACAGTTATGGACCAATTTCCACGAAATTTTGCATGTAGGATGGGTTCTGGCCAATGTGAAAAATTGAAACATTTTTATTCTGGGGCGTATATATTTATTCCTGAAGGATATAGACCCGATAAGTTGATAGTGTATCGAAGAGGAGTGGTTGGCCTTTAAATTGATACCAATTACATTGTCGTATGTACCCGGATGTGGGAGTTACACTTACGTATTTATATATTATTTAGTAACCCAGAAATATTTAGAGGGCGGATATATGGCGATGATCGCTTTGAAATTTTCCATGAGGATCCAGGTGTGGTCAAGGACAACGCCTATAATTTTCGGTGATGATCAAATAATAATTTTGGGATGAAGTGGACCCAAAAATATGCCACATTTATAAGCCGAAAATCACAACCCACGGTGAAGGGAATCTGGATAAATAATAAGAAGGATTGTACAGAGTACATAAAAAATGTCAGTGTAAGGAAGAGGTGCTGTTGACCTCTAATCGGGCAACAGGGTGTAGATATCAAGAAATATTGCCCAGGCTTGGAATATACATCCGCAGAATGTTACAGTTCCGTGGTAGTTGTGTAGGGTATCATATGGTCGGCCCCGTCCGACTATACAGCTCCGCTCACTGGTTTGTTATTAAAAAGCTTAAAATAAATATTATAGGTTTAACGTAAACATTTGATTTAAAAAATCTGCGGCGTCTTCTGCGTTAATAAGTTTCGTCATCAGTCAACCTCTTTTCAACAAAATTAATCTTCCTCAATTATCTTATGTTATGTTAAGACCAAATAATAAATATGAACCTATCAAATTTTATTTTATATTTATGATGTTATGTAAAATTATTGCTGTTACGTAAATTGTACAATCCATGCGAATTTTCGCTGACTAAATTCATAATTATGTTTTTTCAAACTAAGATGGCCAATAAAGATGGACCGTAATAACATTAAATTACAACCCGAAAGACAAACAACTTCCCAGTCTACATAGTCACAACTTCATACCTTTTTCATGCTTTACAACTTAAATATAAATCTTCCTAAGAAATTGTTGCCCACTAAAAAACTACCATAATCGGCTGCAGTATCTTCAAATAAAATAAGATATTCATTTCGCAAGAAAACTTTCAATTTCATTTTTAATTTAAATAATTGACTTTCATTTGCCACTTTTCTCCAGCACCACCAGTTCATTCATGACTCAGTTGGGCAAAGCTTTATTTGTATTTGCAACGGATATAAATCTGTTTGCAATTGTATCTGTTGTGGACCAACCGGTTGTGGTTGATCACTGTAGCATGTTGCATACTTTTTTAGGCTTTCTGCTAGCTAGCTACTGTTACCGAAGTCTGTGCCACAGAAACCAGCGTTACCGTTCGACTAATATTTTGCTCTAATTTCACTTGTTAGTGTGGCGCGACAAACATAGACACGGCGACATTTGTCACTTGTCACATATTCATACATATATGGAAAAGCGACACACACACAGAAAAAAGTTATTGACTTTTTCTTTATTTTCTTTTCGTTCCCTTTTTTACAATTTCCACTTATATCGCAAAATTGTAAAACTGGTATCAGCACGCGAAAAAATCACACACACGAACTAAAATCAGTAGAAAGAAATTTTTCATTAAGTAAGCCTTATAAAGAAATAAAACACCAGAAACAACAAACAGTTGAAATCGTTGCCTTCTTCTGCCAACTGCAAATAAATGTGCGACATACAGACATCCAACAAAATGAACGCATAAAACTACTGTTATGACCACTGGCTGCCAAAGCAACAAACAGTCGACAATATATAGACATTTTTTTTACAAAATGTACTTTCAATATAATATAAACAAAACTTGTTGAAATTGTCTGAGGCCCATTTGAAATTGAGGGAAATTGTCTTTTATTGCTTATTTAAACAATTGCATATTTTATGAAGTTCGTGTCTTAAGTATTTTGTTTGTAGGCCATTTGTAGTTAATAGGGAAGAGAAAAACATAATATAAGTCGCTGTATGAGGGTGGTTAATGAGGATACGCAAAGTGTATTGTCCTTTCCATTTGTATCTTTAATTTAAATAAATATTATCACATAGCTATGATGTTGTTAAAAATAGTTTAGATTGAAACATATAAAAGAAAAAATCAGCGGGCCAAGGCCGGTGAATATGGTGGTTAAGGTATGATAAAGGATTTCTGTTTGTCCAAAACATCAGGCACAGTCATCGATGTGTGAGTTAGCGAGTTATCATGGTGCAAAATCCATAATTGATTTTCCACTACTCCGCACATTGTACTTCAACATAATATTCCTTATTGAAAGTACAACTTTATGGCAGGAATTCATAATTTACCACGCCATTGCGGTCAAAATGAGCATAACCTTCTCATTTGACTGAGCTTGGCGTACTTTTCGGTCTTGTTTTTTTGGTCGTCTCTATTGATGATAATTGGGTTTTGGCTTCAATGTCATACCAATGTACCCATAAATCGCCACCGATCATTCCACAATTAAGCTAAGTTAAGTAAAGAGCAAAAATCGACCTATCTTCAGCAAGTTTATATATTTGCTGATTGGGCCCTAGAAATGCTTGAAAATTATGGGCAAATTAGCCTTAAAATCTTATTGACTAATGAAGATTGTTTCCAACTGAATGGCTACGTCAATAAAAATAATTGTCATACGTTGGTTGTCCTATCACTTCAACGTCTTCGGTGGTCAAAAAGGCTATATTTCTACCGATAAGTGAGAACTCACATTGTCATAGTTCACTATGATTCGTCTTCTTTTGTCCAGAGAAGACTTCAGACAAATAAATTTTCATGAACCTCTCAGAATTTACGGGATTTTGTAGCTCATGTTTAAACAGAAACAGGCGAAGATTTCCTTCAGAGGGCAAACAATTGTTGAATTTGACTGGCTTCGAAGTTCGATTTTTCGGCCTCATAACAATATGAAAACAATATAGATCAAGGGTTGTGTGGTGGGAAATTCTTTATGCAGATGAATGTCGTTGGCGAGAACATTATTTTATTTGCTTGCCGCTTTTGGAGGCTAAATGTTAACCGAATTGTCATATAATAAACCCAATTTTTACTCAAAAGTCATCTAGGTCCCTTTTCGGGTTCTCCAATATTTTCTGTCGATGTATGCGCGTTGGTCTCACGTAAGTGTTGAACCTTTTTGTAGGAACCGTGAATACGAAGCGTTTTTAGAAAAAAAGGTGTGGATTTTGTTCCAAAGGATATTTAAATAATATTTTGTCATGAACCTTGAAGGATAGATTTTAAATAAATTTTTTTAAAAGGACCTTCAAGGTGTAGTTTTTTTTTAAATAATTATTGTAATTTTTGAATATTATATCTAAAAGGTCTGTCAAACCCTACCCTCTTTAAAAAATATTGTTTTAAAATATATACGTTAAATTTTAGTTTAAAATCCATGTCATTGAATCCTTCACAAAAATATTCATAAACCAGTAAGGAATGTAGTAAAGTTGGACGGGGTATGATATGATATGATACCCTTCACCACTATGGGTATATTAACACTAGATTGCCCTATTTTGACCGCTTTTCAATTTCAAGTACAAAAACAACTGTGCATATAAGTTAAAGCAAATATCAATCGGGCACCCGTGGAATATTTGGAGCCCAATTAACACGAAGTACGTCGAAAATAGATATGGGCTACCTCTACACTTCTACACGCAATTACGTCATTATATTCTAAAAAAAAAACATGAATAGTTTGGTGCACCATTTACCAAAAATCGGATGAACATAAATTTGGAAGCTATATCCAAATATGAACCCATTTCAACAAAACTTGTCACAGGTTAAGTTAGACTAATTTATGCACGTTTTGTTCCGAATGGACATATTTTGGGTTCTTGGCTCCAACTTAAAATCGGACGAAACTATAGGGGAGCTATATGTAAATCTGGACGGATTCCAACAAAACTTACTACCTTAAGTACGTTGTGCAAAATGGTGCACCATTTATTTAAAATCGGAAGAAAATATATATGGGAGCTATATCTAAATCCGAACTGATTTCAGCAAAACTTGATACATGTTATGTTACACAAACTTTAGTACGTTGTGCAAAATTGTTTGGCAATCGGCCTAAATTTGGATCTTAAAATCGGACATTTTTCAGGAAACTTTACACACACCATTCTAGACTCATATCAGTACGCTATGTCAAATTTCGTGCAAAATTAAAAATTATCTGAACCGTTTTTCACCAAAATATAACACACATCATTCTAGACCTAATTCAGTATGCTATGACAGATGTCGTGCAAACCGAAAGCTATATAAGGACTTTGGTACACCATTTACATTAAATCGGCCGAAAATATATATGGGAGCTATATCTGAATCTGAACCGATTTTCACGAAACCTAACACACATCATTCTAGACTTAATTCAGTAAGCTATGCCAAATTTTGTGCAAATCGGAAGATATATAGGGAATTTGGTATACAATTTACATTAAATCGGTCGAACATATATATGGGAGCTAAATCTAAATCTGAACCGATTTTTAAGAAATTTTACAGACATCATTCTTGACTCGAGTCAGTACGCTATGCCAATTTTCGAGGAAAGATATATAGGGACTTTGGTGAACCATTTACCTTAAATCGGTCGAACATATATATGAGAGCTATATCTAAATCGGAACCGATTTTCAATCATTCATCAATCATTACATCATTCTAGACTGAATTCAGTACGCTATGCCAAATTTCGTGCAAATCTAAAGATATATATGGACTTTTGTACACCATTTACATTAAATCGGACGAAAATATATATGGGAGCTACATCTAAATCTGATCCGATTTTTCCCAATTTCAATAGGGTTCGTCCTTGGGCCAAACAAATTAGTTGTGCCAAATTTCATCCAATTCGGATAAATGCTACCTGTACTTTGTTCACAATTTAACATGGACAGACGAACGGTCATGTATAAATATACTTAGAAAGTGATTCTAGGCATATTCTCAAAAGGAACTATATGTCTATCTCGTTTCCTTTTGCGTGTTGCAAACATATGCACAAAGACATAATACCCTGTACCACAGTGTGGTGAAGGGTATAAAAATCTGGTGTTTAGAAAGTATCCTGAAGGTCTTTGAAAAAAATATTATTCACAAACCCTACTCTCAGAGTTCCACAATTTGAAGGCTCTTGAAGAAATATTTTAAAACATGTACATGACGCCCTTAAAATGGTTGTTTAAAATCCATGCCATTAGGGTCATCGATAAGAATATTTCCAAAAATATACTCTTCGACGATCCTTTAGTTTTATTCAAATCCACACTCTAGAGGTCCTTAAAAATATTCTATGCCGTACGTCCTTGAACAAAAGTAGTATTAAAAATCAACGTAAGAAATATCCATAAAAAATCTGTGTGTAAACAAATATTTTTTTTAATAATCTAATCTTTAAAAAATCTACGCGCCGTTAATTCTTTAAAAAAATTATTTACAAAATCTATGTCACTGAAAAAAACAATCAACGCTGTGGTTCTTAAGAAATCCACACATAAATAGTCTTTTAAAAATCCACCCTTTAATTGTCCTTTTAACAAATATTTTATAAAAAATCCAAGCTTAAATAGTCCTTTTAAAATCCACGGTTATATAGTCCATCCAACAAATATTTTATGAAAAAAATCCACGCTAATAGTCCTTTAAAAATTCGCTCTTATGTGCTTCTTCCAAAAAAATGTTTTATAAAAATCCGCGCATATATAGTCTTTGAAAAAATGAATGCTTTTATAGTCCTTTAAATACTTATTAAACTACCCCATGTAAATAGTTTTTATTGCCGCAATTTCTCTACCCAAGGTGCCTAATCACTTGATAAATGGACACCGGTTTATGGGGAACTCCTTCAGCATTGTGCGTGTAGTAGACCCCTTATAGCAGTTAAAAGTTCGGTGCATCACTGTGTCATTTCAATGCTGGTCGTTTGAATTGTCGTCCCCAGCTTGTTATCGTTGATTTCTTGTTTCTGAGACAAACAAAAAAGGCCTAAAGTTGATTTTTACGAGCTGCGGCTTTAACATGCGAATGCATGCATCGTGTCGCATATTTGACCGTTTTAGCCAAAATTCGTTTGTTTTAATGTCTTGGCGTTAGCTGAAGGTTTTTTGTTTCCTTTCATTCAAAAAAAATGTTTATCTAATCACTCCCATCAATATGGGCGCCTAGTTAACTGAGTGAGGTGATTTCGAAGAAAAAAACCCAATAAATAAACAGAAACTCCGTTGTAGATGTCAATATTTCTTTTATTTTTGTTTTATTTCATTTTGCAATTCCAAGCAAAGACACTACAAACGATGACAACAAGAAGTCCCAACAAAAAACCACATTTCGATTCATTGGAAAAAATCTTTTATCGCAAATTGAAATGAAACAAATGACAGGCCAAAGTTATACGTTTTGTGGCGAAAAAACCCAATTGAATTTGAAAAAAAAGAAAATAATTATACACATTTGATATAATTATAAGATAATAATAAGAGCAATCTCCGAGGCATAAACGTTGATAGGATACCGATAGAAGTTAGCGTACCGCAATTAAAGCGATTAAATGAAAATAATGACGTATTTATTGTACCACTTAGCGTTTATGGTAAAAAAGTGAAGGTGTAGTTTTTTCGTTTGCACCACGCTTTAAAAAGGTGTCATGGGAATTTATTAAAACGAAATTAAATTTTATTGTGGGGACATTTTCTGAAGTAGATAGTGTGAAAGTATTTAAACTTTATGTAAAATAGAAATGTTTAGGTTTCTCTATATACAATACGTATTGTCAAATTTAAAATTATTTAATAACCAGTAAGGTTAAAAATTGGTCGGAACCGACTATATACACCACTCTGGGTATATACAAAAGTAGTTCATAATATTTTTAGATGTTACAATAATATGTGTATTAACAAGATTATGTGTACAATATCATTGATGGACCCTCAACTTGAAACGGACCCTCAGAATGAAATAGACAAATACCATACAATAGACGTACCAATTAGCAAATTTCAGCCACAACAATGGAATATAAAACCAGTGAGCGAAGCAGTATAGTCGGACGGGGCCGACCATACGATACCCTACACAATTACCACGGAACTTTAACTTTCTGCGAATGTTCATTTCGAGCCTGGGCAATATTGAAAGATATTTACACCCTCTTGACCGATTAGAGATCAACAGCTCTTCTTCCTTACACTGACAAAATTTCCGAATATTCCAATATTCAGTACATCCCTTCTAATTACTTGTCCAGATTCCCTATTACTTGTCCAGTGGCCTATATATAGACTCGAAAAAACACAAAAAATTTAGTTTTCGGTCCACTTTATCCCAAAAATTTAATCTGATCATCACCGAAAATTATAGGCGTTGTATTTGACCATACCTAGACCCTCAAAGAAAATTTCAAAGCGATCAGCGCTCTATTTCCGCCCTCTAGTATGGTAATGATTTATTAAATAATATCTAAATACGTAAGCAGCTGTAAATATTTAAGTGTAACTCCCACATCATAGTACATACGACAATATAATTGGTATCATGTTAAAGGTCAACGACTCCTCTTGGATATACTATCAATTTATCGGGTCTATGTCCTTCAGGAGTAAATATACATGTCAAAGAATAACTCCCACATCATAGTACATACGACAATATAATTGTTATGAATTTAAAGGTCAACAACTCCTCTTGGATACTATCAATTATCGGGTCTATGTCCTTAAGGAGTAAATATACATGTCAAAGAATACAAATTTTGTAATTTTTCACACAAAAGTATGGGTCCATTTGACCAGCTAAATATTGACCGAGTATTATCAAAACATATCAAATTTTTGGCCCGATTTGTGTTTACAAATAATAATGGACAGACGGGCAGACGGACACACATTTCTAGATCGATTCAGCTAGTCGAGATATGACGATCGGTATACATAAAAGTGGGTCTAGGACCAATATTTCGCGGCGTTACAAACTTTTGGGGCTGCACAAAGCTATAATACCCTGACAACATAGTTGTGTAGGGTATAAATAGTAGAGCGATGAGAATCAAACATATTAAATTACAGCTAATGTGGTTGAAGAACTTGTCCAAGCTCTCCAAAATTTGAAATTTGGTATGTAGCTTTATATGGGGGATTCCCTAAAACGTGAATCAATATAGAGCATTTTTAGTAGGAATATTTGAAAAAAAAACATGAAATTAATCAATTATTTATGAAAAAATAGGGTTTACTATTATATGGGGGCTATGCCAACACATGGGTCAATGTTGACCATTTTTATAAAGATATTTTCTACTCAATGTGAATCCAAAATACTAAATTGATCCCATATTGGCTGA
>NW_026888876.1:0-119953 GCF_032173495.1 Musca vetustissima
CAAAAAACATGGTGTTAAAAAAAATATTTCGATGAGGCACATTTTCACCGTATCAAAGTGTATATTAGCCAAAATACTGAGGGTATAAAAATGGAGGGTATAAAAATCATGCCCTTAAATAAATATTTACGTCTCTCAATTTGTCGAATAAATCCTCAACATTTTTGTTAAAAATCTAAAAAGGGTACCAATGAACACTGTAATCGAACGCATTTTTATTCGAAGGTAAAACATCAACGTAACTTTCATCTGAACGCATATTTGACAAACTTGTTGTGTCGAACATAATTAATGTTGTTGTTTTCATGTGTTTAATTGACACAATTGAGATTGAGGCGTTATTTATAATTAAACTGTAATTGGCTGTGTCATTATTTTGGAAGTTACAACAGCAAAAAAAGTGAATCTCAGCATTAATATGTGAAATATTTAACACGTTCTAGTGTCAACAAACAATTTGTCAAATATGTTGTATATTTTAAAACTAGTAATGTATTTAGTATAATATGAATTAATAAATAAAATCGCTAATGGAATAATTTAAAATTAATGTCATGTTTTGATATTGAAATGATCACAGTAGGGGAGACTGGGGTACCTTCGGCATCGGGGCACCTTCGGCAATCGCGTTTTCGATATGAAGCTCTCACCGTACATCACTAGTTTCGATACATTTGTATCGAATATCGAAATAAATAACTGACACAAAGTTTGAAATTTCTAGCTAATAAGCTTATTTAGATACATAGGTTTTTGTATTTTTATAGGTGTTCCTGTAATATTTCAATTCCATTTCGTAAGTATTTCGTGATAAAACTTTAAAAATTTTTAAGACAATATTATTAAAAAGTGGTTAACTACGATGTGTATTATTATAAAAATATTTAAAAATATAATGTTTTTACGAATCTGATCAAAAAAATGGAAAAAACTATAAAAAGTACATTCGGGGTACATTCGGCATTTTAATGTGGGGCACATTCGGCCATATACAGATTGTGCAATATTATTTCCTTAAAATATTTTTGAGTTTGTCTTTAAAACTTATCCTTTAATATGGCTCGAAATTGCATATATAAGATCAAACGTGCTTGTATTGACGAAAATGCGATGGAAACCCCTATTTCTGATGGTGTGTGCGACCCTGAGATTGTGTGGCGTATTAAAACCAAATAGAGCCTTTAAAGGATCAGAATTTCAACCAGACTGATAGCGATGACAATTACCCGGCTATGACTATGGTGCCGAATGTGCCCCATCAAATGCCGAAGCTACCCCGGGTTGGGGGACATTCGGCGAATTTGACTTTTTTTACAAAACTGTAAAATTTTTTAACTAATACTATTTTTTTATATCTTTTTGGTACTATTTTTTATATTTAAGTGTCAGGGGACAATAATTAGCCATAAAGTTGTTATATATGTTGAATAAGTACTGAGATATAAAGCTCTAAAAAAAAGTGCCGAAGGTGCCCCAGTCTCCTCTACATTACAAAAAAAAAAATAAAGAGATTTTTAGTCGAGATATATATTACAGTAAACTAAAGAGCAGCTCACCACACTGTGGTACAGGGTATTATGTCGTTATGCATATGTTTGTAACAGGCAAAAGGAAACGAGATAGACCCATGGTTCCTTTTGAGAATATGCATACAATCACTTTCTAAGTCGATTTATGCATGTCCGTCTGTCTGTCCATGTTAAATTGTAAACAAAGTACATATCACATTGACGATTCGAATCAGATGAAATATGACACAGCTCATTTATTTGGCCCAAGGACGAACCCTATTGAAATTGGAAAAAATCGGTTCAGATTTAGATATAGCTCCCATATATATTTTTGTCCGATTTGAGGGAAATGGTGCACCAAAGCCCTTAAATATCTTTCGATTTTCACGAAATTTCGCACAGCATACTGAATTGGGTCTACAACAATGTGTGTTAAATTTTGTGAAAATCGGTTCAGATTTCGATATAGCTCCAATATATATTTTCGTCCGATTTCAGGTAAATAGTACACCAAAGTAGCTACATATATCTTTCGATTTGCACGAAATTTGGCACAGCGTACTGAAATTACCCTAGGATGAATTGGGAAAAATCGGTTCAGATTTAGATATAGCTCCCATATATATGTTCTTCAGATTTAACGTAAATGGTATACCAAAGCCCCTATATATGCTTCGATTTGCACGAAATTTGGCACAGCGCACTTAATTGAGTCTAGCTCCCATATATATTTTCGCCCGACCTAATGTAAATGGTGCACTAAAGCCCCGATAAATTTTTCGATTGGCACGAAATTTGACAAAACGTTCTAAATTAAGTAATTAAGTAAATTAAATGTACCCATTACCCTCTTGGATGTACCCATAGTGGTGAAGGGTATCATATAGTCGGCCCCGTCCGACTTTTGAACTTTCTTTACTGGTTATATATAACTTGCTTCAAAATATGTGCAATTTTACAGGCAATAATCAATTGAAGCAAATTCTGGAGAATTAAGTGGAAGTCTGTGAAAATCGAAGCATATTTCAGACCGTTCTTCGTCAATTACATCCTTTTAAAGGCCCAGTACCACTATGTAGTTTTTCCATCCTGTTAAACATTTTTCCATTACGGTAGGGTATTTTTCGTTTACTATTTAATATTGACAAACATATTTATTCTTAGAACAAATGGACCGATATCACAATATATTGTAACTTAACGGATACTTTGTATTATATTTCCTTTACACTAATTCAAGAACTGTTGAAAATATAGCCGATTTATTGTGTCAGCATCACGTGACGGCTAAAGGGCTCCTCAAACTTTAAACGGGTTTTTCTCTTTTGCGAAAGGCGGGCACGATAACTCAAAGACTAATAACCCAATCGATTCCAAACTTTTACACTATAGCTAGCGTATGAACTAGGATAAAGCCAATCGGTGAAGATCTTCCTTATTTTTTAACTAGGTTTTTGGTCAAAAATAGGCGATTTTCAAAAAATATTTTTTCAAGGGTACGCCATTTTGTTAATTTTAGAGCGAAGTCAATAATCGTAGTTCATATGAGAGCCAGTCATGTAATCTTTCTAACACAGTTGGAATTTTCGGATTCCGATGTTCCAGTGAGGAGTTATCATGCCCGCCATCAAAAATAAGGACCTTTCTTTAATTACAAAAAAAAAAAAAAAAAAACAACAACAAAACAATAATAAATTTTTTTTTTAATTATTTTTCTTCTCTTTTAAATCTTCAAATCTATATGCGCAAAGTTACAAACCTTAAAAGCATTGGTATTGATTTACCAGCCCATTGAAAATCTTGAAAAATTAAACTCGAGAATGGGTGGTTCCCTTAAACGATATTTTTTCCGAACGTTTTTCCCTAATTAAAAATTTAAGTTTGTGTTGGTTAATTAATTTTGTTTCATCATTGCTTAATTGTCAGCAATAAAATTTGCAATTGTATAATATCTCACAAAAAAAAAAAAAATACATATCATATCATATAACGAATTGATATTAATTATCATTTATTTCATTAGTGTGAATAATAATATATATATATATATATATATATATAATATGTTGTTGTAATACATATTACAATATTAATTACAATACTAGTTTTTAAACGATTTCTCTAATTACTCTATAAGTCTACCCCTTTTACTCCACCCTCTGAAAAATGAACTCATCAAATTATTCTATTTTTACATTTGTTTGTATCGGACGAATCGGAATATCTCTAGCTATGGGCAATTATTTTCACATTGTATTGTATTGTTGTATTTAATAACAATTGGAATGCATGCAAACAATTCATTTGAGTGTTTAGAGCAAAAAAAAAAGCGAAGCTATTACAATCACTCTAATTGCAAGCCCAAGAGAATAATTGAATATCTGTGTGTTTATATATAAAGTGTATTAGGGGTTCCTGATGTCGCCTAAGTGACGGAATTAAAGTTTTAAATATTTAAATGATGACTGGATTTAAAATGCAGTATTTAACATGCGTGGCTGCAAAATTTTTGAAGAATACGCAATTCCCTGGAGCTTAGGGGCATAACATTGAGAGGGAATATTTATTGTAGTGATAACTACTAAAAAAATATTCAATATATCTATTATATATTCATATATTGAATATTTATTCGTTTTAAAAGTGTGTATTATTTATTTCATACAAAACGATTTGCAAGAAAAATATTAAAAAAATAAGCCATTAGCATTTATAAATTCAAGGTGTTAAGTATTTTTTTTATAAAAATCACATTTAAGGTTAGGGTGTTTACTACATAAAAACAATTGATTTCTGTTATTGAACAATGAAAAAAAAAAAACTAATTCTCAACTGAAGGTTTCACTGTATCGTCTACCACGTCTTAAATGAGGGTAAATGAAATCAACTGACAATGACTTAACTCCCACCGGTCGGTCTCTCACGATAGGCATCGTCAAAAAATTGTACACAAAAACATAAATAAACCGCACCATGGTTGTGATGACGCATACGTTTTTTGGAAGTTATGTGAAATAATGTCTGTTGAACAAATAAAGGAGAAAACATGATGGGTATGGTTGCTGTTGGATATTTTCGCATAATATTTTCCTTTTTTTAATAATTAAGAAATACGTATACAAACAAGTTGTTGTGCATAAAAAACGAAAAACAAATATTTTTACAACCAAAGAGTGTTAAAGTATTTTGATGAAGGCAATTGGCCTCACCTGATTGAAATCATCGGCGATAAAAATTTCCATACAGAAGAAGAAAATCATCAAGATAAAGTGCTCAAAATACCTGGGAAGAATTCCAACACATTTCTCAATTTTAACATAAATAGGTTTTTATGAACAATATGTTAGAAATTTGTCTCAAGGAGACGGTTTGATAAACGATTTTTGTTATTTAAATTGAGGTTGGGTGAGGTTGCAAAAGAGGGATGGTTTATGCTACCTCATGTCCTATGGTAGGACATACACTTAAGCCAATGAAAAGGCCTTTTGTGCGCACTAAAACGGAATGGAAGTTAAAAGAACTCATCAGGAGACTTTGCCTGCCTAAGATCCCGGTTTTGTGTTCCTTCTGAAGTCCTTTCCATTTACGTATGGATCGACTTGGTGTAGATCTTTAAGTCGAGAACTTTAATTGAAAATGTACAGTGTTCTATGGTCTCTTGAAAACTTCTAAGAAGATCCGACGTTTTCAAGGCGAATCGTTTTCAACGATCAAGCATCTTTCTGACATAATGGGTATGTGAGCAATCAAAATTCTAGCATTTCGGACGAAGAACAATCAAAAAATATTCGCGAACTACCATTTTAACTAGAAAACAAGTAAAAACATCGTTAAGTTCGGCCTTCGGGTGCATTCAAAATTCCTTACGTCGATCGATGGAGAGTATGTTATGATGTTTGACACTCCATAAGAATTTGTTAAATCAATTTAGAGTGAATTCGGTTGAATACAATGATTCTCATGGAGAAGAGGAACCAAAAATTATCAATATTGACTCAGATGTCTGTGTAGCCCCATTAATCGGCAATTTAGGGATATTTCACATGTTTTTCAACCAATTGACTCACATTTTATAGTATCTGAAAGGGATGGACAATTCAGTACACGAGTATTTTTCACTATATTTTTACTCAGAATGAAACGAAGTACCCCCACAACCATTTCAGTAACATTTCCATCATTCTTCCAACATAGATTTCTTTCATTGAAATTACTCATTTATGGGGACCCAACCCATTCTCAAAAATGTTCAACCGACTGAAAAATGAGGATATGGAACCTCGAAATCTCAATATTCCAACTTAATTAGAAAAAGTACATATTTGGCTCTGGTATGGACAAGGATTGTTGACTTCGCTCGAAAATTAACGTAGTAAAATTATTTATTTATTTTTTTTTTTGGAAAATCGTATATTTTTGACCAAAAATCAATGCTTGAAAATAGGGAAGATCATGACAGATTATATTTACCCCAGTTCGGTTTGGATTATTATTTAGTTACAGATTATATATTTCACTTTCTAACCCTAGCATTTTTCCAATGCTTGTTTCCCGAGTTGAATATTTACGCCATAAAAAAATTGGTCATTTTCGGTTTTGATTCATTCGACCTTTAGAATATTGACCGAACACCATCGATCTAAAGTGCCGTCAGATCACCTTCACCGTATAAAATATGTGATGTTCTACATATAATAATGGTGTCTAGAGTGACTAGAAAATCTGACAAACGTAAAGTTTTCCGTTCGTTGCACCCCCTAAATATCATCTCAATATCACTGAAAATTATAGGCGTCGTCCTTGACTATAACCTGAACTTCATATAAATTTTCAAAGCCATCAACGCGACATTTCCGCCTTCTATTGGGGTAATAGTAAGACAAAACAATATCATAACTCCCACATCTGAGTACATACAACAATATATTTAAAGTCAGTAACTACTCTTAGATATACTATCAACATAGCCGGCCCATGTCCTTCAGGAGTAAATATATACACCCCGAAATACAAAAATTGTAATTTTTCACACAAAAGTCCTGGTCCATCAAAACAGTCATGCTTATTCTTTGGCCAGATTCCCCTCCTGGTGCACATAATTATGGCCCGGATGTTTGGGTCATAATTATGGTGTCTAGAGCGTCCAGAAAAACAAAAATAAAGTTGTTGGTGCATTTCATCGCCTAAATATTAACGAATCTTTACCAAAAACAATAGGGGTCTTCTGTAGCTAGAACCCATCATACATGCAAAATGTCGTGAGGACTGGTCCATAACTGTGTCGTGTTTACTAATTATAATGTGCAATCGGACGAACACACATGTGTAGATCGACTCAGCTAGTCGAGATATGACAATTTGTATGCTAAAAGGTGGGCCTAGGACCAATATTTCGGGGCTTTACAAACTCTTTGGGTTCCTCAAGCTATAATACCCTCACAAAATAGTTGTGCAGGGTATAAAAATCGTTTTTTTGAATACCGAGAATGGAGGAGAGAGATAATAAATTTATTTCCCGAAGAAGAAACATATTTTTAACTCTCAATATGGAGCTTTCTTCGATTGACTTTTAACATAAAGCTTTAAATTTTGTAAAAGACCCGTTCACGTATCGTTTTGAAACAAATTCATAAAAAAACTATAAACCCAGTCTTTGTTTTTCGTACCCTTTTACAAAAAATACTCTTTTAGTACCCTTACACTTTTTTCCATCTCATGTTTGGATTCTCATTGCGTGGGAAATATTTGATATTTTGAATCTCCTGAGGATTTTCAGTGGCGTAAAAACGGCAATTTTGCTTATTTACGGTCCCATTAAATGTGAAATGGGCTTCTTCGGACATGATAAATTTGTTCCAAAGTTGCTCGTCATCTTCGGCACACTTCTCACATTTTTTAATGTTTTAAAAGCACGTTGGATTTTCACAACTGACTTCTTCTGTTGAATGTAAATTTCAGCTATTTCAGAGCGCTCGCGTGGCGTGTATTGGTTCATGGTAAAAAATCTGCTTGGACTTACGCTTCAAACGTGGTATGTCGATGTGACATCTCTGTCAAAAGTTATGGCGTTGCCAGATGGGTCCGTCGAATATGTGCAACCCTGTATATTTTTGTGTTTAGTGTATCAGTGTATAGTCTCCATATAATGGTACACTTAATTTTCAGTAGTTCGAGGAGTTGAATGATGGTGGATGGTATAAAAAGTTCGCTCCGGCTGAACTTAATGATGTAACGTAAAAGCAAAAAATTACATTGACACTATTTTGCGAAGACGTTTTGAACCCGATCGAATCGAGGAGGCCTTTTATATGGGAGCTTTATCAAAATAAGGATATATTTTGAAAATGTTCTGTATGCTCGATCTATAGTAATTTCAACAGACATACAGACCTACGTGATTAAATCGACATGGGGTTCTCCGAAAAATATCTGCTTTGCAGCCAATAAAGCGCAACAAAACTAGTCAACCGACCAGCTGACCAAAAGAATTTCAAACAACGGGTAGCTAACAAAAAAAGTTGCCATAAAGCACAGTTAATAACCAACCTAGCCATGCCACAGCCCATATGGTGTGCAAAATCAAATTTTTTTCCGTGCGTTTTGGTGTGGCTTCAAAACAGACAAAAAACACATACACACACACACCTCGCAACAACTTCATTGAGGAATAACGACAAAATACTATAAATGAAAACAGAAAAAATCAAAGAGAAAAATAGAAATACCACAAAATCCGTAGCAACAACAACTAAATTAAACAAAGGTATAAAACTGGTCGCAAAGCAATTGTTTATTCAAAAAAAAAAAAAACTATTGGTTCGGGCAGACCGGGACCATTCACTTCAAACAGAGATTCTTTTGGTGGCTTTTGTGCTCTATGCTACTATAGACTAGAAATACTATTTTTTTTTTGTTCTCACTCACCTGTACATATAAAATAGTTAAAATAAATCCAATGAGGAGATTTCGTTGTATTTGTAATGGAGGTGATGACAATGGTAGAGAGCAACGACGGAGACGACGAAATGACGCCAACGATGACGTTGACGTACCTCCATTGGATAACTTTTGATGATTTTGCTGGTGGAGCTGCTGCTGCTGCGTTGGCCGCTGTTGTTTTATCCGCCTTGTAAACACTGTTGAGGGGGTGGTGCTGGTGGTCATGGTTGTTGGGGTGGGATTGTTGGTGTTGTTGTTATTTCGACTATTGGTTTTATGTTTGTTCGTAGAGCTGCTGCTGGTGTTGGTGGGGCATTCGGTGGTGGTGGTGGTGGTAGCAGTGGCGACGAACATTTTTGAAGACTTCAAGTCATTTGAATAATGTTTATTTATTAACATTTTTTTCGATGTGTTGTTGTTAATAATTTTTTATATTTTCTTCCACACATAAATCGACAAAAAAATACTCGTTTTATCTCTCTGGGATGGTAATGATGGTTATTTTTGTTATGGTGGTGTGTTTGTTATTGTTGTTATTTGTTACGTTTATTTTATTTCAAGATTTGTTTTGCAAAAAAACGACCAGACCTTATAGACGGGGGAGTGGTGTGGTCTGGTGTTATCCAGTTAAAATATTTATTACTTTAACAGTGGGGTATTGCACACGAAACACACACACACACACTTTCGGAGAGAAACACTTATTCACGTAGTAAAAAAATTACTGAAGAGACAGACAACGAGAGTAGACACAGCTTACAACAAAACTGGTTTGGGTGTAATATAAAAAACAACAAAAACAATGAACACTAAACGTGGAGAATAACATAGAGAGACCCCACCATAAATAGCTGGATTTTTGTTGTTGTGCGTATTTTCTGCTATTGTTGTTGTGAATTACGATAGTTGATTGTTGAGATGAGAGCGTAGAGAGATAGAGCAACTCTTTTTGTAATTTGGAGTTTTGTTTGGTGTATTTTAAAAACTAGGTTTGTATTTTTTGTATACTATTATAAATTATTATGCTTTTAATAAATTGGTCATGATTATTGGAAGTATTTGTTGTTGGTTTCTTGTTGTTGTTTTTTAATTTTAAATTATGTTATTAAAATTGCAATGCTGATATGTTAAACATTTTTACAAAATGTGTTGAAGATAGAGAGAACGAGTTGTGCCGCCATAAGAGATAACTGTAAAGAAAGAGAGATAATATAAATCAATTATTAAAACCATGATCTTTGACTTGGGGTAGAGTATAATCAAAGGAGATTTAACTTGTTTTGGCATAATTTGTTTATTGAACGTAAACATTCAAAAGTTTATTACAAACAAGGGAATATTATAGAGTCGCCCTATTAACATCAAAAAAAAAAAAAAATTAACGAAGAAATTAAGTTTAAAAGATTATAATTTTTATACCCTACATAAGTATGTAGTTAGAGTATCAAAAATGTATGTATGTGATCTCAAGAGATTCTAAAACCAAAAACTATAGGTTCTAGACCAACCGAACGTCTTAGTCGACCTCTTTTTTTTAGGATTTCTAGACGCTCTATTGCTGTTTCGGTGATGATCGATCAAAATTAAGCGTTTTTAATAGACCCCACTTTTGGTTAGGGAAAAAGAAATCCATTAATTTATAGATTTCTTGTAAAGTATCGATCAAACAATTTCAGATATAAGCTATTGTTGCTGTTTTTTTGTTTGGTGCATTCAGTAGTGAGTTACTGGGTGTTAAAAATGGAAGTGAACAAAGAGAACATTCGGTACATTTTACAGTTTTTCTTTGACAAAGGCGAAAATGCAAGCCATGCGGCTAAAATTCTGATTGGTGTTTATGGTTCCGATACTGCCAATTATGTGCAATTTTGGTTTCGTATATTCCGTTCAGGCATTTTTGATGTTAAAGATGCACCTCGGCCGGTCGTCGAAAACGTCGATAAAATCGGAGAAATCGAAGTTGACCGGCATGTTAGCAGTCGTAACATCGCTCAGGAGCTAAAAATCGACCATAAAACTGTTTTTAAACATTCACACGAACCTGGATTTAAAAAGAAACCAATTAACAGAAGAAACAAGGATGGGTCGAATTTCCATCTGCGAAGCCATATCCAAACTGACATGTCACTTCTCAAACGGAAGGTAACTGGAGATGAAAAATGGATCACATACGATAACCCTGTGCGAAAACGATCGTGGTCAAAGATAACCCTGTGAGAAAACGATCGTGGTCAAAGAGCGGTGAAGCACCTTAAACGGTGGCCAAACCATGCAAACTATGCATTTGGTGGGACTGGAAGGGGATTATTTGTTATAAGTTGCTTCCATATGGCCAAACGCTAAATTCAGATCTCCACTGTCAACAACTGGACCAGAAACGTCCAAAATTGGCCAACAGGCGAGGTGTCGTGTTCCACCAGGACAACAATTGTAACCATTTGTAGGGGAGGAATCAGAAGGAGTAGACCAATGGGTCCTATCTTAAAATCGGATAGACCGTTCTCATGATGTTAAAAAATATGTTTTAGCTCAATTTTGGTCATTTTGTGGGAGATGTACCAGAAGGAGTGGACCGATATTCCCCATCGTCGAACGTGAAGTATGTTTGGTAGAAAATATTATGATGTGCAAAGTTTGGATAAAATCGGTTACTCCCTTCGAGAGTTATCGTGCGCACCAGCCATCAAGACAAACGTACGGACGGACATTTGTAAATCGACTCCAAATTGTCTGAAACGGATTTTGTCGAAAGAAACATGGGGTCTAAAATCAATATTTGAATTAGGCACATTTTGGTCGTAGTATTGTGTACATACTATCATTAGCCATTAGGCTGAGGGTATAAAAGTTAAAATTGACTTGCTAACAAAGCATGCTGATTTAAAATTGGAATATATTAATCTCTCCTTCATGATTATTGGCTGTAATTTGGTATTTTTGGGTAACAAATCTTCCTGCCAAAAATGGTAAATTTTGGTTCAATCTTTGGGTAGGCCCCATATAACGGTATCCACCATATTTCTGTTGTTGTGGATTTTGTACGCATTAATTCTCATTGGGTGCGGGATCTTTGTACCAAAGACTATCAAAATCGACTTATGCTTCGGATTAGGTCCCATATAAGCGTTCTACCCATTATTCGGTACTTTGGGGATTTTGAGCATGTTTTTCAACAAAATCGGCAAAATTAAAAATTTAATTGAGGTATACCATAGTTTTATGCACATAAAACATAATCCAACAATTTCGTTTTTTCTTTGATATTAAATACAGCTAGGAAATGAAATCTGATTTCACATTTGTCACTAAGCAGTATGACCCCCTTTTTTGATTCCCTTTATTGAATTTATACATTTTACGTGTAGAATCATTATCTGCGTCCCCGAAACTCTTATGTTTGATATTTAGTTATTTTATAAAGTCACTATTGTAAACATGGAATATCTGGTCCATAGTTTGCTGGTTGGTTGTCTATGCTTTAAACCAATAACAAATTAATACCAAGCCATACCATTCCGCTCGGAAAACTGGACTAGGAACTTCAATCTATATAATTTCTTTTTCTGATAATACGATTTGTATTCCCCATAAATCAGAAATGCTCTCAAATAAGGGCTATTCCTATGGACCTATATAAATAATTTTCTGTTTAAATTCGAATTCGAAAAATGTCAAACTATAGAGACTTTAGTGGAAAATGCACCTTAAACTTTCAAAAAAATATTGGACCTACATCGAAAATATTGTGCCAAGAACCCAGAATGTCAAATTACAGCCACATCGGAAAATACGGTTGAAATCTTTAAATAATGCACATCAATTTGCCAGTTGTTTGAAAATCGCTGAAATTTCAAATCGTTGGGTGGTCCCTTAATAAAGAATATTTGTAACAATCTGGCAACCCCATTTAACACTTTTAAACTCTCAATCAAAGCATCATCAAAATACAACAGACACAGAACATTAAACCTTAATACCAAAACGTGTGCTGTTGTTTTCTGCTGCTGATGCTGCGAATATGTGGAACTTAAAAACAGCTTCAAAAAATCATGGAGGTTTTCGGTCATTTGCTAAGTATATAAAAATAAAACCAAATCAACAACAATAAAGTAAATGAAAAAAACATCCGAGAGTATATTTTTGGCGATCACATGAGCAAGATAAAAAAACTGCGTTAATGAAATGAAATTTAATGGATTTTTTTAAATAAAAAGAAAAGAATACAAGAAAATAAATACTATTTCACTTTTCTCTACAACTTCCATTAAAATATTTTACATCACTTTTTTCACTTTCTACATTAGATTTATTTTATTTTTGGCAAAACAATTTTGGGGGGTTTTTATTTTGTATTTGTTACCAATAATATACCAAAACGAATGCTAAAAATAAATCTGAGTAAAAAAGAAACTGGCAAAAAGGTTTCAAACTGGTTGCAGCAAAGGTACGTATTTTGCGTTCAATTTCAAATCACAACAAAACAAGTTTTAAGTTGAAGAATTCCACAAAAAAAAATGTGTTATCAAAAATTGTTTATTAGCAGATTTTGTGGTTTTCGTTTTTCAAGAGATTTTATTTAGTGCAGATTGATTTGTCATTGATTGGTTTTTTGGGGTGTGATTTTTATTTCTTTTAGCTGAAAATTTTTACATTTTTGTTGATTTTTTATTTCATGGTTTGGTTTAGGTTTTTATTTCACGTTTCTTTTTATTTGGGTTTATTTTATTAATTCACTTTAGGTATAATTTTTTTTGTTATTTCGCAGATGTATGTGATTTGTTATATAGGAAGTGATGCAAATGTGGTATACCCATTTGTTTTTATATTGCCAAATTTTTATTTTTTATCCGATTAAATTGAAATGTTACACTTAACATGGTACATGTGTTGTCTTTCCATGTATCAATTTGAAAATAATATTATTCTAACAATTTAAGAGATATTTGAGAAAATATTTGAAATTCCATTAAAAGTGAATTTAAAAAAAGGGCAGGTAATGTGGTATACCACATGAAGTTAATGTGGTACAGTATAATTTTCACTTCCAATTGATATCTAATATAATTTATTGTTTTTAATGAATGCGAATTAGCTCGAGATTTATGTCTGTTAAGATTTTTAGCGGATACGTTGAGTGGAACTTTAATTTTTATTATATAATAATGTCTACACATGGCAATATTTAATTTTTGTATGAAGAAGGTGGTAAAACTCATCCTTGTGATTCATGATAGACTCTCGTAGAGTAAAAATGTTTCAAATATTAATGAGATTTTGTCTAGTGCTGGCTTTTTTTCATGCAGACTCAAGGTATACCACATTACCTGCACTTGTGTTTACTGAAGAAATGTCCAGTTATTTTCCTAAATTGGTGATTATGTGGTGCAATAGCGCATATTATTTGATTTTTAGTTCATACTAATTATTTTAATGCTTTAGTAATAACGATTAAAGTACATCCGTAAAACCAAAAAAACATTTTTAAACTTTAGCCGGAAAAAAGTCAATTTCATGAAAAATTTAATTTTTGGTACTGCTTTTTAACGTGATTAAAATAATTAAACATATCATTGCTATCTTATATTTTTGAGAACAGCAAACTATAGAACATGTTTCAGTTATTCTAAAATTTTCAGTTCACAAAAAAACTAACTATACCACATTACCAACCTATACCACATTTGCATCACCTCCTCTAAATTGTTGTTCTGTTTTTAATATAATTTTCTTAATTTTGTTGTAATTTAACTTGTTTTGATTTATCACTTTAATATTTCCAATTTATAACTTTTTTTATGTATGAATATTTTTTAAGACACAGTTTAACGGCAAACAAATGTAAATGTCATGCGGCTTTCTTTTTTTTTATCATATATAGTAGTCGGAGTTATAATGATGCAATACTCACGGCATTATCTTTTCATGAGGATGATAACAATTGCCTTCTTCTGGAGTCGTGGTGGTTTGTAATTATGGGCATAAAATACTGTAAACCGTTAATAAAATTAACAAACTTTTACCAATATTCTTGCCAAAATTGTTAATGTTTATATTAATTTATTTGGCGACAAGTCAGAATTGCCTCACTTTCAATGATCAAATTCTAATTCAGATTTAATTCAAATTAATTGATTATTTGCTGACGTTAAATATGTACGATATTTTTCGTTCCTACAATTTTCGAATTTATAATACATGACAAATATATACAATTTCAAATTAAAAATCAAAACATACTTGGTATTTTCTTTTTCAAATAAAGAAAACAAAAGTTTCTTCTACTTTTTATGGTTGTATCTAAAATGTCATTGTAAAAAATGTCATTGGTAAATTAAGTCATTTGTACCTTTCTTTGTACCTTTTTTTGTATAAAAATGCTGTACAATTTTTAATAATGGAGATATTTGGATCAAATTTTGAGGTATCATTCTTGAGGTATTTTCACACGTAATCGAAGAAAAAAATTAAAAATATTTTCCATATATACAATTTTTAAAATTTTTTAAAGTTATTACCTACGTAGATCAATAACCGTGGTACATTTGTACCCATCCAAAGATAGCTATGTAACTCATTAAAAAACTAGACTATCGTGAGGTTTTTTGTTTTAAATTAGTCTATACGGATCTGATCTAGATGTAGGAACTCAAAATTATATATACATTAAAATAATATATATATATAAATCCATGCTTAAATCATAATCTATCTAAAACAATCATAGTAAATTCGTTATATCATTCGAATGGGTTAAGCTTTTTTAGTTATATTTTATTGGGATATTATTTAGGTGTTCCTCAACCCCCCTGCAAATTTTTGTAGCCCTAGACAACATGGGGCCATCAGGGCGACTTGTGGAAGTCAGAAACTACCCTGGTTTTCCCTTGGTATACAGGGACAAAAACAATGATTATTGTCCGAAATTATCCAATTATTCTTCATATTGGACCTGAAACTTTTTCTATAATCGAATTATTCTGATTTATTACAATCCTAAATTGGCGTACATATATAAACTATCATTAAATAACGTTTTAAAGTATTAAATAATGTTAAAAATGCGCCAATCACAATCTCTAATCTCATAAAATGTGAATAATTGGCAATAATAATTGTTTTAGTCCCTGCATACCAAAGGAAAACCAAGGTAGTTTCTGACTTTCACGAGTCGCCCTGATGGCCCCATGTTGTCTAGGGCCACACAAATTTGCAGAGGGGTTTAGGAACACCTAAATGAGATGTCAATAAAAAAATAACTAAAAAAGCTTAACCCATTCGAAATCTATAACGAATTTACTATGATTGTTTTAGATAGATTATGATTTAAGCATGGATTTAAACATATATTATTTTAATGTATATATAATTTTGAGTTCCTACATCTAGATTAGATCCGTATTGACTAATTTAAAACAAAAAACCTCACGATAGTCAAATTTTTTAATGAGTTACAGATCTATCTTTGGATGGGTACAAATGTACCACGGTTATTGATCTACGTATACTTTTTTGGTTATTGACCGTAGGGTTAACAAAGGGAAAATTAATGAAAAAGATGGACAAACCCTCCAAAGTCCCGAAATTCAAAATTACAATTTCTAATGAGGGCTAAAATATAATGACTTCGGCTAAAAACCCCTTAGGACTATCAAAATACCTATTAGAAGTTGGGGCTATACCCGGATATTTAAAATTTGGGGGAAGATTTAACACTAAAATATTAAATTATAGCCAACTTTGCTTGGACAACATGAGACTATACCTGATCATGGTAAGAAAGATTTGCCACCCAAAAATATATAATCACAGCCAGTTTTGTTGAAAAACATGTACGACTTTTTCGTTCCTAAAATTTTAGAATTTATAAAATATACCAAATATAAAATTTCAAATTAAAAATCAAAACATACTTAGAAAAAAATCTCAAAATAGCAATAATTGGGGGTACCGTTAAATAAGAACTGTTAGGTGGGACCTACCCCTAAATTACATTACACCGATATGGATAATTATTGTAAGGAGTTTTTCTACCCAATGAAAATCCAAAATTTACAGCCAATTCGGTTGAATTTATTTTAGTAGGAAAATGTTATATCCATGGCCTATAAACAAGGTCTACCGTTAGGTAGTCTTCACTTTCTGTCAATGTTTTAATTGCGAAATACCAACCAGGACAGGGTAAAAACTCAAAATATCTTAAAAAAAACCTAATGATAGTATTATGATTTTTTTCTTCAAACAATAAATTTTGACAGTCAGTGAAGACTTCAGATGGCCTTACCGTTTAAACCTTATTAATCAAACTTGATTCTATCCATTGTGAACCCAAGAATACCAAATTACAGCAATTTCGTTTGAAAACCTACACCAAAAACAAACTGTTATTTGGAAACTATTTCAATACGAAACTTCCTAGGAATGTAGCAAAGTGGACAAAAGTGGTATAGAATCGTTTTTCCTGGCCTTGTCTGTAATTTTTGAATATATAAATATATATTTTTATATATTTTTTGTTCTACAGCTCACAGGAACAGCTTCGGTCCGGTAGAACAAGGGTAATTTATGAACAAAATACAACTTTGGAATTTTTTAATATTTTCAATAAACATATGAGTTTTTATATATTCCCGTTCAAAAATGGATATTAGAGAAATAACCGAAAAATGGACTCTGCCGATATACGAGTCTACCCCAATACATGGGTCAATATTGTACTGAATATTGGGGTACCGCAATATTGTCGCTGTTGACGACATATATATAGATATATACCGCCAGCCTATGGATTGTGGAGGTATTCGGAATTACACACATTATATATGTTTTAAATATTGACTAAAAGGGTTATTCAATTCGCTTCAAATTAAATTTTTGACCCTTTTTGGGGGAGGTACAAGAAGGAGTGGACCAATTAGTCGCATATTCGGGCTTGATCTAGGCTTGGTATAGATAATATGTTTGTATCAAATCGGACATTCCATTCACCTAATATTGAGTTTATATATATGCAAATGTTGACCCTTTGTGAGGGATGTACCAGAAGGAGTGGACCAAGTTTGGAAGAAATATTACGATATGCAAAGTGTGAATGAAATCGTTTACTACTTTCGAGAGTTATGGAAAATTTGAACGCATTTTAAAAGAACTTGGAAATAATATAATTTCACTATTTTTCTCATATTTTTTTAAGAAACAAAAACTATCGCTAATGTTGAAAACCCTCATTGACAAAATGCAAAATTTTGGCTGAATACATGTACTTATCTCGATGAAATTTTATACAGAGATAGTTTGCAGTGTTCTTTAGGATTATTCAAGGTATTTTTCATATTTGATAATTTTTTTTAGTTTTATATTTGAAGTTATACACAACAGATGCCGACTATTGGTACATGCCGGTATTAGTAGCATTAACCCTATAACTCAATTCGTAAACTTTTGCACGTATAGGAAAAATCATAATATTAAGGTATGGGTTTTGTGCTGGATAACAATTTTCGACGTGTCCTTAGGAAATAATAATATTGAGATAAACATCCTTCCCCACCACATCTTCCATCTTAATCAGCATTATTCCTTCTCCATGTGAAAAATACCCCTAAACAATCAAACTTTCCAACATGTCATACAGTTCGATTTACTTGACGTAGCTGAAGATTTTCATGTGAGCGGTGCCAGTAATATGTTTTGTCGTCTGAATTGAAATGGTTAATTTTGGTTTAATTAGATCAAGTTACGTTTCCAATTTTACGATTTTAAATTTCTGATTTTTTTTACAAAATTTCAGACGTTCTCTGACTGCTGCAACTAGACCAATTCTATATAGGAATCTACGAACAGTCAAATCACTGAGGTGATTATTTAACTTCGCAGCTAATTTTGATGTTTGAGAATCTCTATTCCCTATTAAATTTTCAATATGTGTAGCATCTGCCTCACTAACAATATGTGATATATTTCGTAAATGTAAATAACGGTACAATATAAATTGAGACTTTAAAAGTACGAATTGTATCCAAGTTTTGCTGAAGCCTCCATTTAATTTTTTTTTATAACTCCCATAATGTGATGTCATATATAGGTCCATTTTTAGTATGGTAATAATTATAGTTTCTATATACATTTCCTAAACATATTTACAACACGAATTGACTGAAATTTTTAAGAAATATCCTCAAAAAAAAACGACGAAACTCGAATATTTCCTTATTATTCACTTAAAAGACAATTTTAGTTGACTTCTAAAGGACTTATTCTCCGTAAGATCCCCAGTGGGTACGATCAAATTTTACCATTCCATTTATATTATCCTTTTTATAAGAAGTTATCCGTGAAACTGTGATGTGTTTAAAGTTTAGTCACTTATTGATATTTTTAATATAAACATCCACTTTATTCCTTTTAAAGCATGTTTCTTTGGAATTTGTTTTTAATTTTATATTTTATCCTCTTTTTACAATTATTTGATATTTTTCGTAATCAAATTTTAAACACACACTTTTTTCTTCGATAAAAAAATATTTTTTGGGAATACACACACATTTTTTGTTTTTCGTTGCTTGGGACGAACTCTTTTGGCATTTTAATTAAAATTTTAATTTTTGTGGATTCTGTTTTGTTGTTTTCTTCGTTTGGCTTTTTTTTAGTGTGTTGTTGTATCTTTTTAGCCATCTGAGAAACGTGTTTAACATATTTAATGAAAAGAAATCAAATCCGAATTGTTGGCATTGTTGTTGTTGTTTCTGTTGTTTGCGATCACTTTTTACCGGTTCTTTTACTTTTGGGTGAAATTTTGTTTCGTTTTTTGTTTTACATTTTGGGATACCTACTCACAAAGTCAAAAATTTAGTTTCCCACCATTTTTAAATTAAATTATTATTTCGTTATTGTTGTTTTTCTTAACTAAACACACAGGTGAAAATTTCCCGGAAAAATCCTTTTCCACACAGACGAAAAACGAATCCTTGTTAATTTTTTACTTTTTGTTGCTTTTATTTTCATAACAAAAATCCACATTTAAAGGCGCCGACATTTGTTTGAGAGGGAGCAAAGATGAAAGAGCATCATCATCGTCATCTTGACTGACTCTCAGCTGAGCAGTGTTATGTTGTTATTGTTATTAGCAATGGAGTTATTGCAGAGAGTTGGAGTTTGGATTATTTTTTTGAGTAATATACCGTATGTTGGTAGAGTATTGTTGTTGTTGTTTTTGTTCCTTCTTTCTGTTATGCTGGTACGAGAGACAACAGCAACACGAACCCGACAAACATGAAAGCTACTGCTGTGCAATGCAAAGGTATGTGACGCGTCAACAAACACAACAGCAGCAACAACAACACAACAATAACAGACGGCAATGAGAGTTAAAAGAGGAATACAGACCGACGGACAGACAGACAAGTCGACGTTGTCATACCAGAAAAGAAAAAAACGAAAGACGCACGCATGGTAAACAAACCCCAACAAGAGTGGGCAGACGAAGAACGACAACAACAACAACTCCAGACGGTAAAATACTTTCTTTTATTGATACAACAACAACAGAGAACAATTAAGCACTGCAAAAAAAAAACACCGCTCTCAAACAGAGCTAACAAAAAATGTAATGTACACACACACATACACACTGAGACACAATGGGTGGGAGCGGGCGATGAATATCCAATTAGCCCAGACTCACATGGAATTTTTGCAATTATTTCAAATATTTTTTTTTTAATTTTATAAATATTTTTTCTTTCAATCAGCAGTATTTTTTCCTAATAAAAAAACACACCTTCCTTTTTGTTTTACAAACACACGCACGCACTTTTCCCCATCACAAAGGTGTACGGGCGTGTGTGTCTGTCTGTATGTATTGCACTTTTCTTTATTTCTTGTTTCCGTATTTATTTATATTTGCTTTGTTGTTGTATACCTTTTTCCTCTTTGCTTCCTCGTGTTGTGCTTCTTCTATTTTGGCCGTATCCAACTTTATTCATGTATGTATGTATCCATACATACATACATACACACACATATAACTTTTTATATATATGAATTTATTTCTCTTTTTTCTTAATTTTTCCTTTTCCACTTGTTTAACTCACAATGGGATAGATTCACATTCACACAAACAAACACACGCGGCGTACCGACAAACACTTTTATTTTGTTTTCTTTTATCTTTTGTTGTTGTTTTCTGTTTGTTTCTTTTCCTTCTCTCTGTCGAGAGAGTCTCTCTCACTGTATAAAAATTCCCACAAGAGAACAAATTCGCGTTATTTTCTTCCACTTTATCCGTCGACACGATGTTACCTCGAACACGGTTAAAACTCGAATGACGGAATACTGAATGAATGAACGAACGGCCGCTCATCTCACGGTACGGTGGTTCTCATTGAATTCAATTGGAATTTTTGTTGTTTGTGCTTTAGTTGGGATACATGAGGGATGTGCGCGAGAGAGCGATGGACGTTTTTTCGTACATTCTGTACTGTCGGCGATATCTAGATAGCGTAGATAACACAATGTTATTAATGTTATGTTAAACTGTTGATATGGAAGATGATAATGATTTTATATTGAATTGCATAGAGAGATTGTTGCAAATTTATGAATATAGGGTTTGTAAATTGTGGGTAATAGGACTTTACGAAATCTAAGCGTATGTTATGTCTTATTCAAATAAAACAAACTAAAATATATTTCTTAACAAAATACATGTACTTTCAAATAAAATGTCAGCAATGATTTGTATGCAGTGCGAATTTGGGGGATAACGATAGCATTTTGCAAAGAAAGTATGTTGGGAGACGATTTAATAATAAATCTTAATGCGAAACGACATTATTAAAAATATATTTCAATGGTATTGAATATAATTAAAATTCAGATTTCTGTTATTTGAATTTTGCCTTGTAAGGGCAGTGATCATTTGAAAGTAATTTTACGTGATTATTTATACTCTTTCGAGTCGAGCTTGATGATCTAAGTTTAGCAATGAAAAGGAAAGTCAGGAGAAGAACCTACGTACCCACCATTATGCGACGCGTTTCGCCGTTAGTTAAGCTGCTCATCAGGCATATTGGGCTATGTGGCTTTACAAAGGGCGATGGATAATTAATCTCTAAGAACGATAAATTATATTTTGTTGAAGACGTAATTCGTTTGCTAAGAATTTATAAATGCCAATATGTGTGAATGTTTTTTGGTCAATAGATCAAAAACAAAATTTATAACACAATGAATATAGGAATACTTCCCAAGTTAAATTTTTTAAAAACGATTTTTAAAAGAGAGAATTGCTATCCAATGATATTTCAAAATATTAAACAATAGCCAAAAACCCCTAATTAAAGGGGGTACGGTTATATGTTAGCCATCATAAAAAGTCGACCCATATTGATACTTTTTGCTAGGAATATTTCATATCCAATGTAGATGTTATATACTCTTAATTATAGCAAATTTGATTGAAAAACCTGCCAAAAATTTCCAATTACCGAATATTACCCTAAAAAGTAGACCAATATCGAACATTTTTGTTATGGAGATTTCATACCAAATGGGAACTCAAAGTACTATATTACATAGCATTCAAGTAAAAATAGTGCCCCAATCCCCCAAAATAAGGAATATTTGAGAGGTACCGTTATATGGGGTAGATCAATATTGTACCCAATGGGAAGTACCATATTACAGTCAATTCGGTTAAAAAAACGTGCACACAATTCCGACCGTAAGGCACGGAGGAGGCTCTGTAATGAGTTGTATGAGCGCTACCAGAGCAGGAAATCTCGTATTTATGGAAGGAATTATGGGTACGAGTTATTATTTAAACATTCTAAAAGATAATTTGAAATGTTTTGCTGAAAAATTTGATCGTTCAAGACGTGATGCTTTATAATTGTTTAAAAGTTCATAAAAACCTCATAAGTCCCTGGATTTTAATCCTATATATAACTTATGGAGTATTTTGGAGAAAAATATTAGAAGTTATACATCTGGGGAATGGGGAAACTTCAGAAATCTTACACGGAAAACTTGGTAAAATCTATGCCGGTAAGTTTGAAAGCTGTAAAATATAACAAGGATATCAATTATTAGCCATCCAAAAATTCGCTTGTTAAAAAAATTATCATGGATACTTTTCACTGTAATGTTGTAATTGCTTTTGTTTATATATATATATATATATATATATATTTCTTTATTTTATTAATTTTAAGTTAAGATGTTAATGTACACATATAAAAAGGAACAAAATTTAATTCATGGATTAACATGTAATCTTGTAACTTGAAAATATAACCTTTTGTTTAACAATCATTCAACAAATAATACTTATATATATATATATTATATCACTGTGGGTTGTGTTGTATATATATTAAGTTGTCGGCCCACTTCATCCCTATATTATTTTATCATCACCGAAAATTGGAAAATGTAATTTTAAGTGGTAATATGTTAATGTATATCACATATAAAAAAGTATATATTTACTCAAATAATTTTGTAATTTTTCACACAAAAGTCAGGGTCCATTTAAACTAAATAATGATCTTTATAAAAACAACATGCTTATGGCATGAAAAATTTTTATTTTAAAAACCAACAAAAATGAAGTATTTGGTCCATTTCATTCCCTAAATATTAACCGATCTTTACCAAAAACAATATGGGTCTTCATTGACCAGAACCCATCCTACATGAAGATTGGTTCATTACTGTGGCCTGTATCGTGTTTACAAGTTATAATGGACAGATGGACGGACACACATGTCTAGATCGACTCAGCTAGTCAAGATATGATACTCACTGTATTGCGGTCAAAATGTGGATATCAAAATTTCAAACTACATACAGTTGCGGTCAAAGTAATAGCTGCGCAGCCTATAATGATTAGTTGGGAAACGAAGAAACATGCTGTGATCGGTCGATTCCAAAATAGTTTTATATGGTGATATTGGATCCTGACAGTATGTGACAAACAATCAAAGATGGTGGAACATTTTTAAAACTTTAAGCGTTTTTCTCGTACTGCGGATTCGGTCCAAGATATGGGATTTGAAATGCAATTTATGCCACTCAATACTGCAACATATTATATGCAGAATATGAAATACATACAAAATAAAAATTTCAACAGTACAATGATCCAAAACAAATCAGTCGATTAGCAAAAAATTGCCCATGACAACAATATTGATATTATGGAAGGGCCTGTCCAGTCACCGGATCTAAATCCAATTGAAAATTTGTGGTGCAATTTCAAAAAGGAGGCCGTCGTAGCTAAACCTAAGAATAATAATGAGATATGTGGATGATAATTTAAGAAGCTTGACTAAAAATTTCATGCGAAAGATGCAATAGCTTAGTCGATTTAATGTAACATTGATATAAAACAGTGTTACGCGCCAAAACTTATGCATCAAAGTGTTAATATCCACGAAACAATGTACTTTATCTCGTTACAAATGCTAAAGTTTACAATACATTACGCTGCTATTATTCCCCACAGACCTGCCTATATTGAATGTTGTTCACCTTTTTACGGTTGTGAGCTAATTTGACTCAAGACTTTGACTAATGGTATGCAGCTATGGGGTTAACTTTTGAAGTAAAAATTGAAAAAAAAGACAACATGTTGACAATTTGTTCGATTTTCCATCCATTTTCGAACAATTTTTAAAGTTCTAAGTTTTTTGGGAACTTACTAAGGACTTATCAGTAACATCTGCACTTACGGATATGAACTAGATTTGGCAAAAATATTACTATTGTGTGAAGTCTTGGACGTACTACAATAAGCTAATCTATAAATACCATTTTCCGATTCCTAGAATGTTTGACCTACACAAATTTTCAAAATATGAACCCTTTGTGGGTGAGGTACCAGAAGCAGTGGACCAATAATTTCCACATTAGTAGTAGTTTAGTACATATATTAGGTTATGCAAAGTTTGGATCAAAACGTACAATCCTTTCGCATGATATAAATTTATTTTTAGCAACATGTTGACGAAGTGCAAAGTTTTGATCAAATCGGTTACTTCCTTCGAGAGGTATATTGAACACTATCCAGCCAGACAAACATTTTTACCTCTAGGCTACATGTAAAAAATCGAGTTTAACTTTTTCTAATAATGCATATTTAATTTAAATTGAATTGGAACAGTCTTCCTTGACTTGACAAAAAACCTTATGGGTTTCATAATCTAAATAATAAACACTAAAAAAGAGGACCCTAACAATTAAATGAAATATATGTTAGGTGCATTGATCGAACTTAAATATATAAAAATACAATTAACGTGCCTTTGCTGTAATAGCTAAAAGCTCTTGAATATAATTACGCTCAACAATTATCTCTGTTATTTCACCATTATCTTATTTTATTTGCCAACAATTACGATTTGTTATCCAATTCAGATGATTATCTAATTATTGTCTTATTGTCTGTTTTGTTATCTATTCACACAATGGTTTTAGTCTTTACTAAACGTTTGGGAATGTATTACAATTACCAGGTGGCGCCATAGTGTGTAGATAAAGTTTGTCGCTTGACTCTTTTGTTTTTTTTGATACCTTAGGAATAATCGCCTTGAAATGAAAAATAAATATTCGTAATAATGATTATTTCGACGGTCATTTAAATGTGCCCTAATATTTTACAATGTATTTATAACTGTAATTTTATTGATGGGATATATTTTTTAGTTATTCCTATTTTTAGTTCTTGTTTTGCAGTGAGTTCCGAATGTTATATATTTCTTGATATTCGCTACAAGTACACGAGCTCAACAGTTTAAGACTTAGCGTATCTTTTGATTAAAACCCCGCAATCGCGATATATAAAGAATATTCGACATGTACCACAGTCATTATTAGACACTTTATTTTTTATAAAATATAGTCAAACAGAAAACTAATCATGTCTCCATCTATCGATAACATGAATAACTATTTCATTTATGTCTCTGCTACAATTACAAGATTGGGTCATGCCTGTGCTACAATATCAACTCCGAATCACAAAGTTCGAAATATTTACAACCACACATATTAATGCCTATATTTGTAGTACTACTATTCGCCGTTTGGTGGTGTCGTACACATTATACACGCCAAATTTTACTAGCCTTTTTTTTGTAGTCCCATCCAACCATCATAGGTGGTGTATTGTTAAACATTCTCATAAATAGTAAACACCAATCTGAACAAAAATATTCTCATTTATTCGATGAACCAATTATAGGCTTCGATAGACCATAATAAAGATTTTCATGTGTCACGTGACATTACCACTCCGTATTTGTATTAGCCCATAATTCATGTCTTGAGGAAATCAATAAAACACTCAAAGAGTCACAGCAGCAGCTAGCGACAACTGGCTAGAGGAGTTTCAACGGTGCCGAAGACAAACAGTTTAATTAGAGCCTTTTTGATGTGTCTCCCCAAGTTGCTAAAATGGAAAACAACGGGAACGCAAAGGATCGAACGTGCTGTGTCGGATATTATAAAAAAAGGCGATATGTGACTATTGATTTGCCTATTATGTGGTGGACAGTGGTATTGCTAATTGAATATAAAAAATAACAGATAAATAAATATGAATAGTATTTGTTGAAAGTCGTTTAAAAAGGTTTAAAGGATTTTTAAAACAGGGCCTGCGCTTAAAAAAAGGCTATAAATGAGTATTAACAAAGTTTGGATTTTTAATAAATATTTTCCAAGGACAATTAATAAAGGGTTAATTTTAATAATATATATGAGGTTAGCTCATCGACTTACTCGTAGTCTCCATGTTTTTTTATACCCTTCACCACACTGTGCTACAGGGTATTATGTCTTTGTGCATATGTTTGTAACAGGCAAAAGGAATCGACATAGACCCAAGGTTCCGAATTGGATAAAATTTGCACAGCTCATCTATTAGGCTTAAGGATGAACCCAATTGAAATTGGGAAAAATCGGTTCAGATTTAGATATAGCTCCAATATATATTTTCGTTCGATTTTTGGTAAATAGGGCACCAAAGTACCTATATAACCTTCGATTCGCATGAAATTTGGCATAGCCTACTGAATTAAGTGTAGAACGATGTGTGTTAAATTTCGTGAAAACCAGTTCAGATTTAGATATAGCTTACATATATATTTTCGTCCGATTTCAGGTAAATAGTACACCAAAGTACCTATATAACCTTCAATTTGCACGAAATTTGGCATAGCGTACTGAATTAAGTCTAGAACTATCTGTGATAAATTTCGTGAAAATCGGTTAGGATTTAGATATAGCTCCAATATATATTTTCGTCGATTTTTGGTAAATAGGGCACCAAAGTACCTATATAACCTTCGATTTGCACGAAATTTGGCATGTACTGAATTAAGTCTAGAAAGATGTGTGTTAAATTTCGTGAAAACCGGTTCAGATTTAGATATAGCTCCAATATATATTTTCGTCCGATTTTAGATAAATAGTGCACCAAAGTCGCTATATAACCTTCGATTTGCACGAAATTTGACATAGCGTACTGAATTAAGTTTACAGTAACGTGTGTTAAATTTCGTGAAAATCGGTTAGGATTTAGATATAGCTTACATATATATTTCCGTCCGATTTTAGATAAATAGTGCACCAAAGTCCATATATAACCATCAATTTGCACGATATTTGGCATAGCGTACTGAATTGAGTCTAAAATGATGAGTGGTAAGTTTTGGAAAAATCGGTTAAGATATCTATATAGCTCCTATATATATTTTTGTCCGATTTTAGGTAATAGTGCACCAAAGTCCATTTATATCCCTCGTTTTGCACGAAATTTGGCATAGCGTAATGAATTGAGTCTAAAATAGTGAGTGGTAAGTTTCGGTAAATCGGTTCAGATTTCGATATAGCTCCCACATATGCATATGTATTCGTCCGATGTTTGTCCGATTAACACGAAATTTTGCACAACGTATCAAATTGAGACTTGAATGACGTTATTGTGTTTTATTGAAATTGGTGCAGATGCAGATTGATTGAAATTAAATTTTATTTTTAACAGTGCGTCGTACCGAATAGCGTTTATCAATTTTGCTATAAATCGGTTTCCATAAATTTGTCCCATTGTACACAGACGACTCAAAATATGCCCGAATGAAATTAAATTTGTCATAGGTTGCAGAAAGTCATGAGTATGTTCCTTCGAGGGAACATTGACATGCAATTGTATGGATACATATGTACAATATACCCAAAGTGGTGAAGGGTATCATATAGTCGGCCCAGTCCGACTTTACTACTTTTCTTACTGGTTGGTTATAATTTGATTGATTTTTTATTTGATTTATTAAATTTAATTACATCAATCTCAAATATAAGGACAAAATCTCTACAACTTTCATAATGAGTGGTCCAGGATAACTATGCATTGGGATCACTGTGCTTTACAATCCTATAATCAGCAGAAAATGCATTAAATTGTTATGTAGTGTTTAAATTGGTGTATGGAAACACTACTGAAAATAGTCAAAACCGCTTTTCCAGCCCCTTTTACTAAAAAACAGCAACTAAATACAAGAGTGAGAGGTCAGTAAGACAGAAAAAGATTCCTTTAATGTTTTGCAAATATAGCGCAACTAATTGTCTTTTGCACTTGTTTAACAATGTGTATCGAATGTCTCGTCTCTTCGGATGTGTTTTCAGTCGTAAACATTCCAACTGGAACTGTGTGTGCGCTGTTTTTCGGCACAAAATCAATAAAAAAGCTATAAAACGTGAGATTTTTTAAAATGTATTTCACAAAAAAGCAAAAATGTCATGATCTTCCTTCCCTAGGCTTTCTAGTTCGGTTGCTATTGTCCGCAATGATGACGATCATGATCATCATGAAGATGAAGAGAATCTCTGAATATGTCAAACCATATATGGTCAACATTTGTGATTGATGCCTATAATGATGGTTTGTCTAATGTGTGATCAAATAGAGCTTCGGAGTTTTTTTTGTAGTTTTTGTTGTGTGCCAACTAAATGCCAGTCTCATGAGCATGCCCATTGCACTTTATCTAGTCTGGTGAATTTTAGGATTAATGTGAGGGAGCAGGGGAGGGAGGGGACCTGATGTAAGTCAAGAAAGAAAAAACGTAAATAATCTCAAGATTTCAGTGGGCAATTGGATTTTTATTACCAATTTAGTCATTGGTTGGCGGTTAGATTGACATGGCTGCTGGACTGGTGGAGCTTTGGAGTATAGGAATGACAATCGACAATGTGGTTGATTCTTGGTCATTGGACATTGTAGTGATCACATCAAGTGTTATAAAACATGATCCCGTGACAAGAAGACATGAATGTGAACACAAATCAAAAGGAAAATACAAAGTGAAGCACACACACAGAGTCATACACAATGTCATCATGGCAAATGTAGAGGATGCACGATATTTCTAATTCACAAAAACCCTTTTTCATGAACTGTGTGGTGGGCAATAAGTGGCACAGGGTGTTGGTTCAACTGTGTGTAACTCGAAAAAATATTTTTCAAAATTCACGTTGTCTTCAATTTTTTTAAATCCACTCCTATAGCTGTCTTCAAAAATATTTTTTTAATCCACGCATATAAACATCGAAACACTATTTTAAAAAATCCACGCTTATAGCTGCTCTGAAAAAAATTTTTTTTTTTTAATCCACGCCTATAGCTGCTCTCAAAAAATATATTTATACCCTCCACCACAATGTGGTATTATGACTTTGTGCATATGTTTGTAACAGGCAAAAGGAAACGATATAGACATAGGTTCCTTTTGAGAATATGCATAGAATCACTATCTAGGTTGATTTATGCATGTCCGTCCATCCGCCTGTGTGTCTGTCCATGTTAAATTGCAAACAAAGTACAGGTCGCATTTATGATCCGAATTGAATGAAATGTTTCATAGGTCACTTATTTGGCCCAATGACGATCCCTATTGAAATTTGAAAACATCGGTTTAGATTTAGATATAGCTCCAATGTATATTTTCCTCCGATTTAATGTAAACGGCCCCTAAATATCTTTCGATTTGCACGAAATTTGGCATAGCGTAATGATTTAGGTCTAGAATGATGTGGGCTGTGCCGTGAAAATTGGTTCAGATTTAGATATAGCTCCCATATATATTTTCGTCCGATTTAGGGTAAATGGTGCACCAAAGTCCCTATATATCTTTCGATTTGCACGAAATTTGGCACAGCGTAATGAATTAGGTCTAGAATGATGTGTGTTAAGTTTCCTGAAAATCGGTTCTGATTTAGATATAGCTCCCATACATATTTTTGTCCGATCTAATGTAAATGGTGTATCCCAGTCCCTATATATCTTTTTATTTGCACATGTGACAAGTTTCCTTGAAATCGCTTAATATTTGGATAGAGCTTCCATATATATTTTCGCCCGATTTCAAATAAATTGGGCATCAAACTCCTCATGTTAGTCAGATTAACATTACATTCTGCACAACGTACAAAATTGTGCATACAATTACGTAGTTGCGTTTTCTAGAAGTGCAGACATAGCCCAACGTATGACCTATTTATATTTGTTTGAAGTCGATTTACATACTTTATGGATATATCAAGGTAGATTCACATTATCACATATATTATTTCATCCAATTTCATGTTAATAGTCCTGTTTAATATACCCATAGTGGTGAAGGGTATCGACTATACGACTTTACTACTTTCCTTACTGTTTTTTTATTTTATTTTTTGTTCTTGTTTTTTTTTTAATCCACGCCTGCAGCTGTCTTCAAAATTTTTTTTTTTAAATCCAAGACATTAGGTGTCTTCGAAAAAATATTTCTTAAAAATCCACGGCTATGCTGTCTTCGAAATTTTAATTTAATCTAAGCCTAGATTTATTGGCCCTCACCATTGGACTAATATTGGCCTTCACATTGCCTTAAACAAAACCATAACAAAGACAAGATCCGACATTTTTGACCAAATAAGGAAAGTTGGTCAATTGTATCATACCTTTTCCGTTTTAATTAGTTTTTCTTTTCTTGTTGGACGAAGTCAAATACACAAGGCGACCATCAACTGAACAACAGCAACAAAATGTAACAAAATGCAACGCATTGGGGCACTTATCACTTTTTTAGCAGCATTTTGTGGCAGAGATCATTATTGTTGCTGGTTGTTCACATTGTGGTAACATGCTTTGTGTTTAACATGAACTTACGTGTAAAGACAACAACAAGACGACAATGAAGAAGAAAATTAACAGACACGCTACAAAACATGTGTACTTTGGCAATACGTGGTTGTGGTGAAAATCATTTTTCGATGGTTTTAAGTTTGGGTATATTTGTAATCTGCTTTCCATAGGGGAGAATGTCCAAACCTTGAATAACGTGTTTAAAATCTTCAAATAACGTCGGGCGCCAATTTTGGAAAGACATTCTACTGGACCAGGTTTGGTCATTAGGACATGGTTCCTTGAGATTTCAATCTCCATGCAATTAAGCCCAGCTCATCGACATTTTAGGGCCTCATGTAGTTTTCGATATCTTCAAACAAAAAATATCCTTTAAGAACTTATGACCTCGTTAAACTCCTTACCAAACTTACGTTCATCAACACATCAGTCATGTTCGTGCCAACTGCAAAATGTGCATAATTGTTGTTGGCCATAATAATCTGTCCACTATTATCTATTACTTTATCTGTCAATATTGACAGATTTTTTCGCAGTTGATCATTTTTCTTCTTCGTTTTATTTTATCACAAGTCAGTCCATAGTATGTAACGATTAAAATGGAAAGAATGAAAAAAATGAAGTTGAATGACATCTGTGTAAGAATATATGTAACGACAATAATGTTTATGCTTTGTGGACAGCATGGAGGAATAAACGGGATTCATATTTTGACATTTCCCAGAAACTCTTGGCCTAAAAAGTTCAATATATATCCATTTTATTACATAGCCCCATAAAAAGGTTGCGCTGTGGTAAGCCGCAGAAAACTTCAAAATGAATCCATATTTACATAGTTATACCATTTAATAATGGTCCCAGTAGCTCTTGGCAGAAACGTTTCAATATACATCAATATATTGATATATTTGGATGGACCTATCCACATTTACGATCTAAAGAAGTTTGACATTTCCTATTTCATATAAGTGTCCGTTTTTTTTTTTTTTTTTTTTTGAAAAATCAGACCTTCATTGTAGAGATGATAACAAGTTTGACCCTCCAAACCTATGGAAATAGATTATTTTATCCCATAACAAAATAAAACTCAAATAAATGAAAGAAAATACATTTATCTAAATTGCGCCGAACTATCATTCTCATGCATAACATGCATAACATAAATATTTATATTAGGTTGGCGAAAAAGAAATCATTTTTTCATATAATGTTCAATAGGACTTTATATAACATCATGCATCGTTTTGTTGTAAGATTTGTTGTCATTTTAAATGTAACTTCATAATGCCTCTCTCATAGAAGTCCTGCTCTCTATTAGCAAACAACTCTAGTAGTCGATTTTCACAATCCTCTCTAGATACCAATTTTTTATCATTGAAGAAATTTTGCAATGCAAGAAAAATATTATAATCGCTTTTTGAACCCAGCCTTGTGTAAATGGTGTAAGGGGACCCCCCCATTCTCAGGGTCAAATTTTTTTTATTTAATTCGAATCTACACTAATTCAAGAACGCCCCTACAAAATTTCAAAAATATTCTTTGAATGGTCCGCCATTTTTTAATTTTAGAGCGATGTCAATAATCCTAGTTCATACGAGAGGCAGACATGTACTCTTTCTAACACCGTTGGAATTTTCGGATTCCGATGTTCCAGTGAGGAGTTATCATGCCCGCCATCAAAAATAAGGACTTTTCTTTAATTTCAAAAAAACAACAACAAAACAAAAATTTTTTGTAAATTATTTTCTCCTCTTTTAAATCTTCAAATAATATATGTGCAAAGTTACAAACCTTAACAAGCATTGGTATTGATTTACCAGCCCATTGAAAATCTTAAAAAAATAAAACGAGAATGGGGGGTTCCCTTAATAATGGTCACATAAACTCTTGGCAGAAAGGTTTCCATATCGATCAATATTCAAATGTTTCGAAGGATCAAGCCACATTTAACAACCTAAAGGCCTGACGTTTAATATTTTGGTTTCTCAAATGATAAGAATCCTCTAAGAGGAACATTTTTATTTATTTATGTTTCAATGTGGATTAGAAAACATGCGGGGTATAAATACATAACCGATTTGAAATCAGGCCTGAAGAACAGGGGCGTATTTAGTCGGGGTTAAAGTTTATGAGTTATATATGTGATATGAAGATCACAAAGGTTTTTAAGGCAAGGTAAGGTTGTATGAAATATATAAGACAAGTAGAAGACTAGGAACTTTATACAGACAATTTGAGGGCCAGAAAATTTACATGACAATTAGAAGGCCAGAGGGTCTATATTGTGAGCTAAATGTCAGATAGTATGTAGAGGTAAGCTATACAAGAAGATGAAGTCAATAAATGTACACCACATGTAGCCCTTGATATTCTTTTAAAAATCCACACACCGACATTGAAACTGGACTTGAAAAAATATTCTTGAAAAAATCCAGGTTCTTCACTTTTTCAAAACTCCAAATCTCAAAAAATCTACGCTTTGTCCCTATCTTTTTTTAAATCCACGTTCCTTGTAGTCCATGACAATTGTAGCCCTTGAAAAAATATTTTTATATCCATCACCACACTGTGGTACAGGGTAATATTTGTTTTTGCATATGTTTGTAAGAGGCAAAAGGATAGGCCCATGGTTCCATGAGAATATGCATAGAATCTCTTTCTGAGTCGATTTATGCATGTCTGTCCGTCTATACGTCCGTCCATATATTTTTGTGAACAAAATACAGGTCGCATTTATGATCCGATGTGGATGAAATTTGGCACAGCTCACTTATTTGGCCCAAGGATGAACCCTATTGGAGATTGGTTCAGATTTAGATATAGCTTCCATATATAGTTTCGTCCGATTTTATGTAAATGGTGCACTAAACTCCCAAAAGTTGTCCGAATGGGACAAAATTTTGCACAGCGCACTGAATCAGGTCCATATTAATGTATGCGAAGTTTTGTTAAAATCGGTTCAGATTTAGATATAGCTCCCATAAATAGTTTCGTCCGATTTTTTGTGAATGGTGTCCCAAACTCCCAATATTTGTCCGATTGTGACAAAATTTTGCACAGCGCACTGAATTAGGTCCAGATTGATGTATGCGAAGTTTTGTTGGAAACGGTTCTGATTTAGATATAGCTCTTATATATAGTTTCGTCCGATTTTTTTGTGAATGATACACCAAAGTCCAAATATTTGTCCGATTGAGCAAAATTTTGCATAGCGAATATAATTGAGGAAAAAATGATGTGTGATAAGGTATAGGTGTTATATATATTTTCGTTCGATTTTATGTAAATGGTCCACCGAAGGGCCTACATTTGTTAGATTTACACGAAATTTGGCAGAGGGTATTAACTTGAATATAGAGTGATAACAAAAAACAAATAGTGTATACAACGGTTGCTCAATTAGGTCGGCCGATTCCATTTCAATGGTCCTCAAAAGATTCTATGTCTATTCTATCTACAGGATATTGTAGATATTAACATCTCTTGTATGTACCCAAAGTGGTGAAGGGTATCATTTATTCGGCACCCTCCGACTTTTTAATTTTCCTTATTGGTTAATGAAAATTCAAAAGTCGGAAGGGGCCGACTATATATTTGAGTATATTTCTAGTGTAGTCCTTGGAAAAAATGTTTTTTTTTAATACACGTCACTTGTAGTCCTTAAAAAATGTTTTTTTAAACCCACGCCACTTATAGTCCTTAAAAAATACTTTTTTTTTTTAATCTACGCCTCTTCTAGTCATTGAGATAATATATTGTTTAAACCACTTGTAGTCATTGGAAAAAAATCCTAAAAATATACGCCTCTAGTACTCATAAAAAATATTTGTGTTTTTAATCCTCGCCTCTCATTTTTATTTTCTTAATCCATCTTCACGAATTTCAAATCAGCTGTTGGTTTGTATTTTAGACACAATGACTTTAATTATATATTTTTGAACTCATTTGCAAAACTTTCTTACTAATATGTAACAACATCTATCCATGATTAAGAAGTATTCCCAATATAACTTAATCCCAAATTTTTGACATTTTGGGGACTTTAATGTCCATCTGGAGTGTATAACAAGTTCGACCCGACTGAATTTGCATTGTTTTTAATTGTAATGTTTTCATCTTGTCTGAAATAACTAATTCGAAGAGGGTTAACTTCTATGTACAATTTGATCCTAAGTTCTACTAGTGTAAAAGAAAACATGTAAAGTTTTTAAGGAAAGCCTCTACAAGAACATGGAGGCTTTATCTAATTTAAAATTAAATGTTAAAATTTTTCAATTTTTAAAATGCCCTATCCAATGCATGCCTATGTATTTATATATGTACGTACACTGAATACGAAAGAAAATGCAAACGACAAACAAAACTGAACACCACCAAATCCCAAGTAGTTGAAAACAAAAACTTGCAACCAAAGTCATGCTCGCTAATAATTGTATTCTGGGTACTTGTTGCTGCTGTTGTTCCATACCCTTAGGTTGTTCTTTTTTTGCGTAGCTATTGTTGGATAAAGTTGTGGCTTTCTGGTTACTATAGTTATGGCAAACTAATGCCATACCCTGCCATAGCGAGTAATGATTTCAAGAACAAAGTTTACCACACATTACTGGTTTCATGTACGTTTAGCGATATGTGGTGGTGTTGGTGTGTCGGGCCCTCGGATGTGTTCCATTGAGTTAAGAGTGCCTACGCATAGGTTTTCCTTTAAAAATTACAATTTGCTAGATATAGATGGGGGGAATAAATCGGTAAACAATGGTTGTTAGCAACGTTAGCAGACATAGAGACAGACATGAGTAGATAGATAAGAGGACTGCTGCTTTTGGACAGAAACATGGATGCACCATCAGACAATAGACATGCTATTTGGATAGGTTGGCAGCAGGCGGGTAGGCCTAAATAACAACAAGCAACAAACAAAAATCACCAGTGACTTGATGCCTCGCTGGCCCAGTGCTCCAAAGAATGATCAGTACAAAAAAATAAGGAACAACTAACATTATAACAGCAACATAGGTTTCATGTTAATCGGAACAGTGTTTAAATAGATGCAACTTCTAACTGAATTCATATTTTTATGTGTGTTGGATGGACTTCTTTAGGAAGGAGTTGTTTGTCGTAGCCTATATATATATATATATCTATATATAATAAAAGAGCTTAGTGTTAATTGAGTGAGGGAGTGAGTGAGTGACTGACTGACTGACAGATCATCGCACAGACGAAACGGCTGAAGCTGAAGCTTGATTGTGTGTGGGTTGTTGCTGGTGTGTAGGCGTGAGATAAGGCTGGGTTTTTGGAAATTCGAACTAGAAGGGTACCAAAAGTACTAAAATGTACCAAATATGGTACCCTTTGTATTAGGCGAACGGGAAGAGCTAGAATTCTGAAATTTGGAATGTGGGTCACTGATGAAAAGTTAGAAAGCTGTACAAAAGGCTTTTTGGAAATTCGACTTATAAGTGTACTAAAAATTACTAAATTTAGTTCTAATTGTATATATTTTGAACATATTGAACCTATATAGCTAGAATATTGAAATTTTATATGGAATACATGTTGGGAAGTGGTGTTTATGTATGGAAATGATTAAAGAAATTCGTACTTATGTGTATAAAAAGTACAAAATGGTACTAAATCTGGTACTATTTGCATTTAGTTGAATGTATAGAGATGGAATCCGGAAAATCGGAATCAGGACTACTATTGGAGCACAAGATTGAAGCAGCTTTAAAAAATCGTACTTATGTGTACGAAAAGTACTAAATAGTACTAAATTTGGTGCAAGTTGGATTTAGGTGAACAGATAGGCTGGAGTCTTCAAATTGGGAAAAAATGAATGTTGAATGTAGGATTGAGGTAGTTACTTATTGGTACGAAAAGTACTATATGGTACCAAATTAAGTACAATTTGGATTTTGCTTAAACGAATGAGCTTAAACCTTGAAATTTGGAATTCTGATTACTGTTGAAGATTGAGCTATAGAGATATCATTGGAAATTCGTATTTGTGTGTACGAAAAGTACTAAACGGCACTAGATTTGGTACAATTAGGATTTGGGTGAACGGAGAGAGCTGGAAACCTAAAATTTGGAATAATTGTTGCTTTTAGAATATAGAATTAAGACATGGAAGCATAGTACTTATGTGTACTAAATGGTACTATATTTGGTACAACTTGATTAAGTGTGAATGGATAGAGTTGGACTCCATAATTTTGGAATTAAAATTACTTTTGGTGTGTAGGATTGGCGGAGTTTAGGAAATTCTTGATTGTATAAAAAAAGTACTAAATGGTACTTTGAAAATTTGTCATTAGGTCTACTAAATGGTACTAAATTTGGTACAGTTTAGATCGGAGTGAATGGATAGAGATGAAAATTGTAAATTTGGAATGCAAATCACAGGATTAAGGTAGTATTGAAATTTCGCACTTTTGGATACGAGAAGCACTAAATGGTATTAAATAGAGTACAATTCGTTTTATGTGAGCTGGAATCCTAAAATTTGGAATCAAAATTAAGGGTGGAGTGTTGGATTGAGATATCCAGGTAGTTTTGAAAATGCATGATTATGTGTACTAAATGATACTAAGTTTAGTACAATTTGGATTTAAATGAAAGGATAGAGATAGACATAGAAATAGAAAACTTATACGGCATTTACATTAGAACTTTTTACCGGGTTAACCCACTTTATGAGGATTTATTTGGCATATATTCAAAGAAATTGAAAATTTAAACCCACTGGGTTAACCAAATCCGGTTTAATGTAAACGACCTTTTATATTTGAAAATCAAATTTCTGTTAGAGTACAGGATTGAGACAGTATTGAACGTAGACAATATCAAACTTAAAGTAAGAAAAGTACTAAATATGCTACAATTTGGATTTATGTGAACGGATAGGGCTGGGATCCTGAAATTTATGATTAAAATTACTGTTGGAGTGTGGAATTGAGGAAGTTTTATAAAATCGTACTTACCTCTACGAAAAGTAATAAATGGTACTAAATTTGGTTCTTGGTGAACGGATAGAGCTGGAATCCTTAAATGTGAACTAAAGGTTATTATTGGAGAACATGACTGGGGTAGTTTTGAAAATTCGTACTTAAAGGTACGAAAATCACAAAATTTGGTACAATTCGGACTTAGGTGAACTGGTAGAATTGGAATCCCGAATGTTGCAACTTAGGTTACTGTGGGAGTGTAGATTTGATATAGTTTGGAATATGGGTACGAAAAGTACAGAATGGTACCAAATCTGGTACAATTTGGTTTTTGGTGAACAGACAGATCTGGAATTCTTAAATTTTGTCTTACGATTACTATTTGAAATCAGTAATGAGGTATGTTTGGAAATTCGTACTTATGAGTACGAAAAGTACTAAATTTGGACTTTGGTGGGATTAAGATTTCTGTTGGAGAGTAAGATTGATGTAGTTTTAGAAATTCTTACGTATGACTATGATGGTACTAAATTTGGAACAATTTGGATTTGGTTGGGTCCTGAGATTTGAAATTTAGATTACTGTTAAAGTGTAGTATTTAGCTATGGAGATAACTTTGGAAACTCGAATTGATGTGGTACTAAATTAGAAACAAATGCACTATTTGGAATTTAGATTACTGCTAAAGTGTAGTATTTAGAGAGATAACTCTGGAAACCTAAATGTGTTGTAGAATAGCAAATGCACTAAATTTCGATTTCGGCAACGGAGAGAGCTGGAAACCTAAAGAGAGTTAGAAAGAAGTACCAAAGGATTTTTTATACTAACTGGTACTAAATTTAGTGGTGGTGGTATGGAAGTAGTCTTGAAAATGTGTAATTATGTATTCTAAAAGTACCAAGGATGAACCCTATTGAAATTGGGAAAAATCGGTTCAGATTTAGATATAGTTCCCATATATATTTTAGTCCGATTTTAGGTAAATAGTGCACCAAACTCCCTATATATCCTTCGATTTACACGAAATTAGGCACAGCGAGCTGAATTAAGTATAGAACGATGTGTGTTAAACATCATGGAAATCGGTTCCGATTTAGATATAGCTCCCATATATAACTTCGTCCGATTTAATGTAAAGTCCCTATATATCTTTCGACTTGCACGAAATTTTTCATGGGGTAATTTACTAATTTCCTTACTGGTTTTAATCTCTTTAATGGAAGTAAGAAATATTTCAGAAAATAGTGCTTATGTGTATGAAGAGTCCTAAATCGCAAACTATATTACAACAAATTTGCAGTATTCACGATTCCATATGAAATATTTTTTGTATTACCTTTCCGCATACGAAGTAGCGGGCACTTTGCTAGTATATATATATATATATTTAAAGTCTTGGTTATCAAATTACGTTTTCGATATAGCCTTTACATAACTGTAATTTACCATTCCGTGATCTTTGAGGATGGCAATTATATAAAAAATGTGCCAAAATATTAAGTATTATTATGGTCCTATGTTCTTTTCGATATTTCGCTTGTTAAGAGTATAATGTACTTCGTGAAAGAACATACAAATGCGGCATTGGAGCTATAACCTTCAAACTAACGAAAAAATGGGCTGATATTGGGGCTATATAACTAGGTGGACCTACATGGAAAATTGTCTGCGAAGAAGTTTTTTAAAATAGCCATGAACCCAGAATGCCAAATTACAGAAATATCGAAAAAGGGTTCTGCCTTTATATGGGGACCCTGCCAACAAATTACTGCAAAAAAGTTATTCAACAAGTAACCGAAATGCCAAATTATAATCACATCGGTGAGAAAAAGTACCAAAAGTTGTGTCCAAATTTACATGGGGACAGGTTTCTCCATAAATGACAAACTACAGCCACTTCGGTGGGAACACGTAATAAAAACTTTATATTTCTTAGGAGGCTCCTTCAAAACATAGACCTATATTGACAATTTTCTTCGAATGTTTCCATCCTCCAGGAACCAGCAATTTAAAATTACAGTCACTTTGGTGGGCAAAAGAGGATGAAATCTTAAAAATGCCTTCATGAGGCGGATATGTGGAAACATGAACCCAAATCAGCAATTTTCTGTGAATACGTTATTGACGCTCCAAGAATCCACATTGGTGTAAAAAATTTTAATTACGGAAAATACAGGTGAATGTTTATATAGGGCCTATGTCATAAACATATACACTTTCTCCGCATGGTTGGTTTTCTAGTTCCAAGTAACTTGAATATCAAATTGCATCTTCTTCGTTTGAAATATCTGGCAAAATTCTTGAAAACAATGAAAATAGTGCGGAACTTTTATGTGGATGCTATGCCACAAAAAAGGGTATCAAATAGTCGGTGTCGTCTGACTTTTGAACTTTTCTTACTGGTTTGAAATGGCAAACACTTTGGTAGGCAAATTAGGTTAAAATCTTCATAATACCTTTATGTGGGAGTTATGACATGGACCAACACTAAATTACAGTCACCTCTGTGGGAATAAAATCTTCACAACGCCTGAAATGGGATACAGGGAATATTCAAGGCATGGTCCATGAAAAAAATGACGACTGGAGCTAAAGGCTCTACATGAATGAAAGAACCTGACTAGTTCCGATGTTCCTTTTGCTGAATAGTTTTTGAACTAGTTGAACTAGTTTGTTTTGGAGCAACCAAACTCGAATAGATGGATCATGGTACAATTATAAAAGGTAACAGCAAATCCCAGCTGATTTGATTCCAAGGTAATACTAGTGTCAATATGAATTTGACAAATTTTGTTTTTAAAAATCACCCAACAGGAAAATTGGGAACGCATACAATTCGAAATTGTTCTTTATTAAATATGCCCCCGTATTCAATTTACTACTTTACGACTTTATGAGGTATTCGAAATATATTTAGAGGGTTAAAATAATCCATCCGCTGAGTCCAATTTCGGCATAATATTTCGGACATTTCGGCCGGTAGCTCGAATCATTCACGTTTCCGTTACGATTTGATTTAAAGAAGTACGGTTTAATGATGTCATCCTCTCATGAACGGTACAAATGTGACTTTTTCTGGATGCATTGGTAACTTTTGCGATTATTCTGGCTGATCTTCACTACAAAATCGGCAATACTGCACCAATTGAGCTAAAAATGGTCTTCGTTGCTTGGTACAATTTTCCCATGAGACTGATGATTTAATAAAAGAAAACACGGAACGTGTGTGAGATGTTTAAACAGCTGTTGCCTAAACTGATCCTGTATATATAGGACCCCGAACAGAATTTCTACAGACAGATTGGCATTGATTTAGATCTTCGACGAATATACAGAGGTGTTTCGAGGTGGTAGATATCATGACCTATTACAGATATTTTGAGTATGCGCCTCATGGTGAATGGTATAAAATATTCGGATTATTATATTAATATACATAACACAAAGAAGGATATTTGAGTAACAAGACAAGCATAGTTCTGAGAAGTTGCCCACTCCCTATGAAACGAAATTTTAAAACCAATTATATATATTCCTTATTTTTAAAAGAATGCATTAAGACACTGTTTTTGACATAGTCATGGTCATGTTTATTTCTTTTGATTGGTATTTCTCCCGTGCCAACATCATTGCCATCATCACCATCTAATTTGGCTCACGTTTAATTCACTCGCCCTATTAAAATGGAAATTTAATGTGGTGGTGCGCGCACAATCGCAAATGTAATAATTTATTATTATTTTTATTGTTGTTGGCGTTGTAGGATGCGGTCCGACGTCATTGGTGATGGTGGTGCTGCTGGTGGTAAAAGTATATACATGGATAGGTTTGAAGTTCTTTTTCGCTTAGTTAACATCTTTGGGCTATCTGAAAGTGCGTTGAGTATTCGTTGACCATGGTTGAAGACCCAAGAAATACATTTGTTTTTTAGTTGAGATTTCCTTTTTGTAAAAAAACAGATGTAATGAAAGTATATACCAACCTATTTAAATATATGTGTTAGTTAAAATCTCATTCGTTTACATATTTCGTTCTGGTTTGTAATAAATAATCGTATACACGCATATACAATGTTTCTAGATTTCATTGAATTGAAAAATAAGCATGGTCACCAACAACATATGCCCTTATTTGTTATACAATGTTCTATAGTGGCAATTTCTATCGAGAAATAACTTGACTAAAAATTGCATTATAATTATGTCCAAGTTGAGTTAAAACTATGAAATATTTTTCTCCTAATGAATGATAAATGTAGTTGTACGTAAACAAAAATACATTGTATTGAATGTACGAGGTTTGATAATTAAATAAAAGAAGAAGGCGCAGAAGGAAAAGGAAAACAAAATATCAAATAAAATAAATACGCGTCTTAGCATTTCCTAAACAAATGTTGTGTCATCTCCGATTTTCAGAATTAATTCTTTAAATATGGGCTGACATCACATAATCGGAAATAATTGTAGTCGATATAAATCTTTTTTGAAGATGTATCGATGTACAAACAAAAATTTTGATATTGAAAGGCAATCTGGACGTATACAATTGCATAAGCACTCTTGAGTGTCCAAATAAATGACACTAAGTTGTAGTAAAAAAAACATGGTAGTTAGCAGCACCAGATTCAAACATCTCGATATACACAAGGCCACCTGTATCTCTCCTGATCAAGCAACGAGAAATCAAATTGATCATGTTGTGATAGACGGAAGGCATTCATCCAGTGTTTTAGACGTCCGATCGATCCGAGGAGCGAATATCGATTCGGACCATTACCTTGTGGCAGCCAGGGTATGCACTCGTCTTAATGTAGCAGAAAAGGTGCGATCACAACACACAACACCGAAAATCGACGTCGAAAACCTGCAAACACAACAGGTAGCCGAGGTCTACTCCGCTCAACTTACCCATCTGCTTGGAGAAATCACTTCTTGTCCCGATAATAGTATAGAAGCACAATGGCAAAGAATTGCCCACTCCATACAAACTGCAGCAAAAGCAACACTTGAGTACCAAAACCCACCACCAAGAAACCCATGGTAAGATCAGGAGTGTCGTAATGCTACTGATGTGAAAAACGCAGCGTATAGGGCAACCCTGCACACAGTAGCAACACTTAACGTGATGGAGAATAATTGGGAGAAAAGGAGAGAGGAGAAACGTGTTTTCAGAAAAAGAAGAAAGAACAAGAAAGACGTGAGCGTGAGCAAATCGAGGTGTACAAGAGTCAGAATGAAGTCCGGAAATTTTACCAACGAGTAAAATACCAAACCGAAGGCTTTGGTGCAGGCACATCCTCCTGTAGAGATGAAGAAGGAAACCTGGTGACAGATACAGACAGCGTGTTGAGGATCTGGAAGGAGCATTTTGAAGAGCTTCTGGTATCAAATAGTGGCGTTGAAGAAGATACCCCAGAACCAATACCAACTATATAAGTCTCCTTCCCATCGCATTAAAGTTCTATCCAATGTGCTGTGTGAACGACTGAAGCCAATGGTCAATGACATCATTGGACCATACCAATGCGGCTTCAGACCTGGCAAATCCACCATTGACCAGATTTTCACTCTGCGCCAAATTCTGGAAAAGACCCACGAAAAACACATCGACACATACCACCTATTTGTCGACTATGAAGCCGCATTCGACAGCCCTATCCGTTCAGAGGTGTTTAAAGCCATGTCTACGTTCGACATTCCTGCAAAATTAATACGGCTATGCAGGATAACTTTAACTGGCACACGATCAGCAGTTAAATTAGGAAAGGACCTATCAGAGCCCTTCAATACCGAATGAGGATTCAGACAAGGTGACAGTTTGTCGTGTGATCTTTTTAACATCCTACTGGAAATGGTCATACGAGACGCAAAGGTGAACAGAAATGCCACTCTGTACACCAAACAACACATGTTACTCGCCTACGCCGATGACATCGATATTATGGGTCGAACACTGAGAGCGGTAACGGCCACCTTTGAACAAATCGAGAAGGAGTTTGCCAAGGTGGGTCTGGCAGTAAACGGCGAGAAGACCAAGCTAATGGTATCAACGCGCAAGACGTTCAGTAGGCTCGGGCCAACTGTGGAACTTGAGAACTATAGCTTCGAGGTAGTTAAATACTTCATATACCTTGGTACCGCCATAAATAAAACGAATGGCATCAGTATAGAAATTCGCGCAAGGACTGTGATGGCCAACCGATGCTACTATGGTCTGAGCAAACAACTCAAAAGCAAGGCCACCTCCCGTCAGACCAAACTCACACTTTACAAGACGCGGATACTAACCGTGCTATTATATGGATCAGAAGCATGGGTACTTGCGCAAACAGATGAGACAGCTCTTGGGGTGTTTGAAAGAAAAATTCTCCGAAAGATCTACGGGCCGATCTGCGTCGACGGTGAATATCGGCGTCGAATAAACCACGAGCTCTATAATTTATACGCGGACATCGACATAGTCAGTAAGAAGATTAGTAAGAAGATTTGATTCCCAAAGTGAATCCATATATATAATAATAATTTATTCGGTTGAAAAAGCATGTCCAATCTAACAAAATATCGAAATTTGAAATTTTCGCAAATATTAATTTTTTGCAAATATTAATATTTTTTTTTTTGCAATATTTGCTATCCCATAAGAACCAAAAAAATCATTTTACAGCTATTTCGTTTGGAGAAGTCCCAAAATCCTCAAAATAGGTATACTGGTGGTCAGGGACGTAGGCAGGGGGGCGGTCCGGGGGAAAACTTTAGAAAGTACTTTTGGGGTAGATTCGGTATTTTAAAGTGGGATACAATTGTCCGTATACAAAATTTCGTGACGATTGGTCCACAACTGTGGCTTATACCTGTTTGCAAGTTATAATGGACAGATGGACACTCAGCTAGTCGAGATATGATGATCTATATACTAACAGGTGACGATGTGAATAATATTTCGCCGTGTTACAAACAAAGGTATAATACCCTTACAACATAATTGTGTAGGACATACAAATTTGTTAAAAATTAGGTTACTTACCATTGTCAAAATTTAAAGCTGCTAGATTTGCGGCAATACCCAGAACTGGCCCATTTGACATTTTTTGTTTTCAAAATTTAAGTTGCCCCAAATGAAAAGATAAGAGCTGTAAGGATAAAGAAGTTGACAATTATGATGATTGAAAAAAATGGTGGCATAAATGCTTAACATTACAGAACTTATTTGTCATGACATATTATATTTTTCAAACCCCCTTTTTTAGTCTAACTAGAATACCTTTGCATCGAATATAATATACACTTGCCGATCAATATTTTCTGCAAAACTAATCCTTCCCTCGTACATTTTGAATCACTTATGATATATAATAGAATTTAAAATATTTCATAAAGAATTTGTTATGTTTATATTTGTAGTATAAATATGTATGTATGTATATGGAAATGTATGCAGCATACTAATTAGCAGTCTAACTAGACATAAATAGGCAATAACAATTTTCCGCTAATATTCAGTGTAAATATATATGTTAATGAACTACAAGCAAACATCGGATGCACTTAAGAGGATCACTGTTTATGGATCTATTTAAGGGAGAATGGTACGCCAAAAAGGAGCCGACCATATGACACCCTACACAACTACCACTGTATTTTACTTAGAAAAATTCATCATAAACATATCCGCCGTAGAATGAACATTTCATCATAGTTATCTTCAATTTCCAGATTCCCAAGATAAAGATATCAAGATTTCTGGATCATTGATTTAACCTTAAGAGAGTCTAGAAAACCAGACATACTTTGATATTGAAAGGTGTTTTCTTCCAGAATCTTACTGATTTGTATGTTTCTGGAAATTTTATAGGAGGCCCTCTAGTCGTAGTAGGATCTTCTAGAAGACCCCTTAAATAGTTGACTGCACAAAATTATTATTTCCTTCTTTTGGATACTAAACAAATACAATTTCTGTATAAAATGTACATTTAAAAATTTTGAATTTTTCAATCTCCCATGTGTAAAAAGCTATCCATATATTTTTCCCCATAAATTCCCCTGAGAGCACAGAACGTCTATTCGAAGTATAACAATTACTAACGCCTCTACTTCGCTATACCCCCAAGAGAACAATTGTGCGGTAATGGGTGATAGAATTCTTGTTCGCCGCTTGCAAAATTTGTAATGCATTGTTGTTGGAAGCGTTTTTCAATGCTTTTTTGCTTTTGATTGTAGATATTTTATTGATTTTCCAACATTGTTGTGGATACTGCTGAATATTATGTACATACGTTTCATTTTCCACGCCAAGCGAACAAGTGTTTAGATAATGTTTTTCTTTTTGAAAGATGTTTGCAGTATCGCCATTGTCTTTGGTTTCTGTTCTCCCAGCGGATTTGAAGGTGGTACAGCAGTGATGGTGATGGTTGTATATGGTGGCTGTGCAATGTTTTTTTCCTCCATCTGATGTTGTATATTTTTTTTTGTTGGGCATATTTGTATTTGCAAAGGCAAATTCTGCATGATGCCATATCTGAATGTTAAGTATAATATTACCATGAAACATGTTTAGTATTATGAATTTTGGAAAATCAATTCCCCTAAAAATTATTAGGAAATCTACATAAAAACCAGTAAGGAAAGTAGTAAAGTCGGACTGGGCCGACTATATGATACACTGCATCACTTCGGGTATATTCGACATATGTATCCTAACAGGCGTCGCCTTTTTGAAGGAACAAAATTCAGAGTCGTTTCCGTACAATGGGACAAATATATATAAATCTATTTAAGGGAACACCCCCCCCCCCTCCCTTTTCACGATTTTATATTTTCAAGATTTTCAATGGACTGGTAAATGAATATCAATGCATTTTAAGTTTTGTAACTTTACACATATATAATTAAAGATTTAAAAGAGAAGAAAACTAATTTACAAAATTGTGTTGTTGTTGTTTTTGGTGATAGAAGTAAAGTCCTAATTTTTGATGGAGGGCATGATTACTACTCATTGGATCTCCTCATTGGAACATCGGAATCCGAAAATTCCAACGGTGTTAGAAAGGGTACATGTCTGGCTCTCGTATGAACTAGGATTATTGGCATCGCTAAAAAATCATCAAAATGGCGGCCCTTAAAAAAAATATTTTTGAAACATTGCATATTTTTACCACAAACCAAGTTAAAAAATAAGGAAGATCTCGACCGATTGGATTTATTCTAGTTCATACGATAGCTATACACTCAGAGAGAAACGTCCCAAAATTTGGAATCGATCGGATTATTATTTTTTGAGTTATCGTGCCCGCCATTCCCATTCGAGAAAAATGCGTTTAAAGTTTGAGAATCACTCTTGCCATCATTTGATGCTGACACAATAAATCGACTATATCTTAAAGAGTTCTTGAGATTTTCACTTGAAATTTTGTAGAGACATTCTTGAATTAGTGTAGATTGGAAAAACTAAATCACATTTTTTGACGTCGAGAATTGAGTGGAGGGGGGGGGGGGCGTCCCCTTAAAGCAAGCTATGTCTGTATCTGCACAAATTTCAACAAAACACAATAACGTCATTCCAACAATTAATACATCATTCTAGACTTAATTCAGTACGCTACACTAAATCGGACGAAAATATATATGAGAGCTATATCTAAATCTGAACCGACTTTCACGAAACCCAACACAAATCATTCTAGACTTAGTTCAATGCGCTGTGCCAAATTTCGTGCAAATCGAAAGAAATATAGGGACTTGGGTACACTATTTACATAAAATCGGACGAAAATATATATGAGAGCTATATCTTTATCATTAAACGATTTTTACGAAACTTAACACACAACATTCCGTACTTAACTCAGTACGGTATGCCAAATTTCGTGCAAATTGAGAGATATATAGGGACTTTGGTGCACCATTTACATTAAATCGGAAGAAAATATAAAGGGGAGCTATATCTAAATCTGAACCGATATTCAAGAAACTTAACACACATCATTGTCAGTACGCTAAGTCAAATTCGATTCAAATCGAAAGATATATAAGGACTTTGGTTCACCATTTACATAAAATAGAACAAAAATATATATGGGAGCTATATATAAATCTGAACCGATTTTCACGAAACTTAGCACACATCATTCTAGACTCAATTTAGTGCGCTGTGTCAAATTTATAAGGACTTTGGTGCACCATTTATATCAAATCGGATGAAAATATATCTGGAAGCTATATTGTAATCTGAACCGATTTTCACTAAACTTAACACACATCATTTTAATCTTAGTTCAGTACGCTATTTTAAATTTCGTGCAAATCTAAAGATATATAGTGACTTTGGTGCACCATTTATTTTCACGAAACTTAGCGCACATCATTCTAGACTCAATTAAGTGCGTTGTGCCAAATTTTGTGCAAATTCAGTACGCTATGCCAAATTTATATATATATATATATATATATATATGGGAGATGTATCTAAATCTTTTCACGAAACTTACACATTATTCAAGACTCAATTAAGTGTGATGTGCCAAATTTCACTCAAATCGAATGATATTTAGGGACTTTGGTGCACCATTTACCTAAAATTGGACGAAAATATATATATATATATATATATATATGGGAGCTATAAATCTGAACCGATTTTCCCTAATTTCAATAGAGTTCGTCCTTGGCCCAAACAAATGAGCTGTGCGAATTTTCATCCAAATCGGATTATAAATGCGACCTGTACTTTGTTTACAATTTAACGCCAACAGACGGACGGACATGCCTAAATCGTCTCGGAAAGTGATTCTATGGATATTCTCAAAAGAAACTAGACCCATGGTTCCTTTTGAGAATATCTCGTTTGAGAATATTTCGTTTCCTTTTGCATGTTGTAAACATATGCACAAAGACATAATACCCTGTACCACAGTGTGGGTATAAAAATGAAATTAAGTTTCTGGAGGATATTTAAAACTCTGAATATTAAATGATTTACAGGAATTTTATTACCCCCACACTTTCTTGGAATAATATTAGATTCGTATTATTAAACATAAATTTCAGTTCAGAACATTTACCCAGAACAATAAATTGCGAAAGTAACCCTAAAATAAAATTGTCCACTTTGATTCCTTAAAACCTTTCTCACTATCTTATCTTTTAGATTCCAGAGATAACAACATGCTGAGATTTTTGCGAATGCCCTGAAAAAATCACAACAAGTGCGACCTTCTGCTTAAGTACCAATTCATTGAATAACGACATTCCGGTAGTGTGACGGCGGGTGGCGTCTACGAGATGTCACACAAATCAATAAAATGAAGAATACCAAAGCTATTAATGTCTGCCACTCACTCACTCAGTCAGTCATATTCATCAGGACAATGTCATAAATCCAACTGAAACTCATTTACATTTATGAATCCATAGCCATGGACTCGCACACACACACACACACACACACACCAACACACGTTCCTGTATTAAATGCTTTAAAATGGACTGTGTCAATAAAACTGTGTGTAATGACCATCCTTGTGGCCCTCCCTTTTCGTTGTGATCAATTCATCCGCAAAGTCATAAGTCAGCGACTAATGCAACGCTTCCTATCTTTTATTGCCAATAAATGTGTGTCGATGTGTGCGAGTGTGTGTGTTTAGGTATCTGTCTACTTGGCCGTCTGACTGCGTGAGAGATTGTCCACGCTATTGGTTTAAACATTTCCTGTATCCATCAGCTGTGACCTAATGTCTGACACTTTGTTTTGGTTAAGAGTTTTGGGATGCAGTTTCTCATTTATTTTTTCCACAATTTTTCATTGCTGTTGTTGTTGTCTTTGGTATTCCTTTTTCACTTAATTCTGGACACACCTTCAGAGATTTTCTTATTTGCACACATTCTCAGCATGTTACGGCACTCACAGATTCACCACATGTGGTGTTTAAACGAAGTATAGGTCTGAGGTTAGCTGTCTGACTGGCTGGATGGTTGGTTGATTGTTCAATACATTGCATTAAGTGCACATTGGCGCTGTGGAAAATCGTTTAATATCACTAAATATTATTGGTAAAATTATTGCTGCTCTCTGACTTATTACGTTTGACAATATTAAGTCATTATAAAAAATTTAGATGCCATGAGAAAAATATTTCGTAAGAAGAATTTAAATGCGAGAATTTATTTCGAATTAAACGGAAGAAGCTATGTTATTAAAAAGGTCAGCCCCAGAATAAGTATTAGTCTATTGTAATCGATCAATATCATCGACAGGTCGGGATTTAATATTATACAACTTTGCACATTGAAACAATCGAATCATTCCATCTTGTACATCGGAATATGTTACCTCCCAAACAATTCAAGTTTTTGATAACATTTGCAGAATACGAATATATTTAGTACTTATACCGAAGTTTTATGTTTTTAATTTCAGTACAATTTCATTTGAAAAATTCTTCTACTTATCACAGATCCTCTGCCAAAGTTCGTTGAAATTATAAAGGGCTTAATGGTACTATCACACCTGTCACTTCACTTTTAAGCACAAATTATCCTTCGGACTGAGGTCGGGATTTTGTGCTCGCCACTGCGTTAATAGAAAATGCAGCTTACCAAGGAATATTCTTACGATTTTGGGCGTATGTCTTGGATCGTCACTGTATATACCCGGTCATTGATCGCAGATTTAAGAGGGGCCTTTGCTTTGGGGGTTGTGGGAAAGAAAAAGTTGCTTTATATCCATATCGAAAAGTATGTGTGATTATGTTTTTCACCTTTTCTTTGGAGAAAATCTGCTTATTGGAGGCTGTACCAAAACATGGACCTACAGTAAACACTTTAACCGCTACTTGTGAGGCATTACTTGTCCCCAGCATTAGGAGGAGATGTACAGTTGCTAATAATAATTAGCAACATAGGTTTCTTAAGCAGCACAGCATAACAACAGCGTTACAAGCCAATCTTCACATATATAAGTCGAGGATTTAACCAGAACCAGAACCTTGTACGATCATTATGTCGAGTCCTAAAGTTGAGGAAATTTGTGTAAGGTTGAACGCATATCTCGCCGAATTATTAGCCTTCTTTCAAGCGAGGAATAGAAAATATCCGCCACGAAATTTTTGGCCACATTGTTTACCACATAAATTGCGGAGATAAGAATGCCATTGAATGCGCAGGTCAAGAGGCACACAATTCCGACCACCAACTACCCCAAAATTCCGGGGGTCACATTCGACAGAATGTTCAAATTGTCCGCGCAAACCCCAGCTATCTACGATTAGTTGAAAAGTAGGAACAAGGTTCTTAAGTCGCTTGTTGGCAGCACTGGAGGTGCTGATAAATAAACCTTGTTGACCTCTTACAAAGCGATATGTCGGTCTGTGTCTAGCTATGCGTTAACAGTGTGGTCTGTAAATGGAGAAGTATTCAGACCTGTCAGAACACCGCCCTGAGAACTGCAACAGGGTGCCTCCTCATGACACCAGTGAATCTTCCCTTACGTCAGCTTAGCAATATGCTTTCGTTCATAAAACTCCCCCACCCAGGCCTGTCAGGAAGGATCTTCATGATATACAGATCGATGTCCAACTTTATAAAAAGGGGCTCTCTATATCAAATTGTCTATCGAGCAGGCCTGAATAGCATTCATAATGATGCTGTTCCGCAGCATTTAACGAATACAGTGTGAATGTCGTTCTCGGAGCTCACTCCCCACCAATTGCAGGTGAAGAACATCAGCTGCCCAGACAAACCAGAGTAGATTTGCCCAATTACGTTCAGGATGGTGCAGTCGGCTCAATTCGTGGTCCGTGCAGAATGCCTGCCCAGCATTTGGTACGGCACCTCATATCACAATGCACTTGATCAATTACCCTGCCAAACCTACACGACTTACTCCAGGAGATCAGTGGTTGCAGCCTGTGAAAGTAGCTGCATTTTTTAACTTGGAGACAAAACCAGATTGAATCAAACAAGAAGAACAATCTATACTAATAAAAGAGTAATGTGATTGACTGACTGACTGATTTAACGATTCATCTAAATTTAGTTCAATTCTTTAAGAAAATAATACTTATGGGTACTAAATGGTACTAAATTTGATACAATTTGAATTTTAGGTGAACCAATAGAGCTTGAATCATGAAATTTGGAGTCAGGATCACTGTTGAGGTGTACGTTTGAGATATATAGGAACTTTAAGAAATGAGTACTAATGTGTACTAAATGTGGTACAATTTTAATTGTTAGTGAACCGATAGAGTTGGAATACTGAAACTTGGATTAGGGATCACTGTGGGGGTGTAGAATTGGGGTATGTAGGAAGTTTTGGAAATTGGTACTACTGTGTACTAAATTTGGTACAATTTTAATTGTGAGTGAAACGATAGCGTTTGAATCCTGAAAAATGGATTTAGGATCACTGTGGGAGTGTTGGTTTGGGTTAAGTTGGAAGTTTTTGAAATTCGTACTACTGTGTACTAAATTTTGTACAATTTGTATTGTGGATGAACCGATTGAGTTTGAATCCTGAAATATGAATTTAGTATCACTGTGGGGGTGTATGATTGGGGTATGTAGGAAGTTTTGGATATTTGTACTAATGTGTACCAAATTTGGTACACTTTGAATTGTGGGTGAACCGGTAGAGTTTGAATCCTGAAAAATTGATTTAGGATCTTTGTGGGGGTGTTGGTTTGGGTTAAGTAGGAAATTTTGGAAATTCGTACTACTGTGTACTAAATTTGGTACAATTTAGATTGTGGGTCAACCGATAAAGTTGGAATTCTGAAACTTCGATTTAGGTGTAGGATTGGGGTATGTACGAAGTTTTGGAAATTGGTACAACTATGTACTAAATTTGGTCAAATTTGAGTTATGGGTGAACTGATAGATTTTGAACCTAGAACTTTATTCTGGCACAAGCACAACAAAAGTTCCACTCTAATATAGGAGGTGATGCAAATGTGGTATACTCATTTGTTTTTAGATTGTCAAATTTTTATGTTATATCCGATTAAATTGAAATTTAACACTTAACATGCTACATGTGTTGTTTTTCCATGTATCAATTTGAACAATTTAAGAGATATTTGAGAAAATATTTGAAATTCCATTAAAATTGATTTTAGAAAAAGTGCAGATAATGTGGTATAGTATAATTTTCACTTCCAATTGATATCTTATATAATTTATTGTTTTTAATGAATGCGAATTAGCTCGAGATTTATGCCTGTTAAGATTTTTAACGGATACGTTGAGTGGAAATTTAATTTTAATATATAATAATGTATAAACATGGCAATATTTAATTTTTGTATGGAGAAGTTGTTAAAACTCATAGCCTTTGTTTTTCATCCTTGTGATTCATGGTAGACTCTCGTAGAGTACAAATGTTTCAAATAGTATTGAGATTTTGTTTTGTGCTGGCTTTTCTTCATGCAGACTCAAGGTATACCACATTACCTGCACTTTTGTTTACTTAATGAACGTATAGTTTTTTCTGAAATTGGTAAATATGTGGTCAATCGCGCATATTATTTGATTTTTAGTACTTACTTATTATTTTAATGCTTTAATAATAAAGATTAAATACATCTGTTAACCAAAAAAATATTTTTAAACTTTAACCGGATATTACATGAAAAATTTAATTTTTGCTACTGCTTCTCAACGTTAGTTAAATAAATTAAACAGATCATTGCTATCTTATTTTTTTATAACAGCAAACCATAGAACATGTTTCAGTTATTCTAAAATGTTCAGTTTTCAAAGAAGTGAGTATACCACTCTACCAGCCTATACCACATTTGCATCACCTCCTCTAATTTGGGTTGACTGTGGCCAATATCCCTTGACATGAAAACTTTGCACACGTCATTTTAGACTTAATTCGTCGGTACGCTGTGCAACATTTCGTCTCAATCCAACAAGTGATGGATATTTGATGCACAATTTAGTTTAAATTTATCAAAAATAAATATGTGATATAGTATATCTAAATCTGAACCTATTCCCTAAAGCTGATATCCAAATTTTTAGCTCAGTACTTAAATTTTGTTATGCTAATGTTTCAAAGATTAATTTCAAAACCACTGTGCATTCATGATTTGTTTTATTTTCAGTTTTTTGCTGTTGTTTAGCAATGAGGGTGTAACCACTATTAATGACCATTACTTAAGCCTTCAAAATATGTTCAAACATTGATTGTAAGTTTAACATGAAGCCGCCCAGGGTGAGGGTGATGATACACCGTGACTGAAGAATCAACAACAGCAAGAACATCGCAAAAAAATAAAAGAAAAAAATAGCCATCAACTGCAATACCATTATTTAGGTTGCTGATGGCTGCTTTGGGTGGCTCATCTTATCTGAAGGGAATTGCATTCTTCGTCTTCTTCTCATGTTTAATGAATTTTATTTACTTGGTTTTGTCGTATTGACCTGGAATGATGTAGTCACGGTGGAGGTGGGAGGATATCTACATACTTTAGCTTAAGTGTTTACATTGATGTCTGCTTGGACATGTTGATGTTGTTATTGCAATTAAGTAAATAAATTGTAATTAAGATTTTGTGCAAACAATTATGGGAGAGAAAGGTGATAGAAAAAATGTTTAAATATTTTTGTCAGAAGGTTTTTTTTTAAATTTAATTAAAATTTGGCACTTTGAAACATTTTAGAATTTTTTTTTAAATAAAATATGGTGTAAAATTAATAACGACAGACAATAGATTACTGCTATTATGTATTTACCGTTCATATTAAATTCATTTAAAGTATAATCCACGCAATGAATCTAAAGACAAGGAAATAAAGCAGAACAATTTCCACTATTGAATATTAGTCACGTTCAAATAAAGGTATATAGAAGGAATTAAAGAAAAATAATTACTTTAGAACATTCCCATAGCTGTTTAACATCCTATAGGTATTTTACGCGATATCACATTGTTCTATGATTCCGATATTTCCATTGCAAGTGTTATCTATGGAAAAGATGCAAAGAAAAACTAATCACATGGGTTGTTAAGCAAAAAATGTTCCTGGATGAACTTTGTCTGTTTTGTTTTATTGATTTTTCTTTTTCTATATCACGATTCCAACTTTTACTTGGTTAAGGCATAACAAAAATAATTCAATGTCTACTGCCTAAGATGCAAAAATATTCTAGACTGCTGTAGGAAGTAAAGAATAAAACCATGGTAAAATGTTTTCGATTAAAACACGCACTTTTTCCCTCTGAAAGAAAAAAAAAAAACAAAATAAAAAAACTTACGCGTGTTCTAACAAATGATGTTAACATCTAATATGGTTTGAGGCTATGCACAGTGGGTAGAAGGACATATATAAAAATCATATATAAAAAATTAAAAAAAAAACAATAATTTAAAAAATCCACTACTATAACTCTGATACTTGTTGAAGGACCACTAACTCTGTTGAGGTTTAAAGTTTCTTGAAAAAATTAATTTAAAAAAACCTTGATAAAATTAATTTAGAAAAGAGAACCTTGAAAAAATGTATTTAAAAACCCAAGAAATTATTTAAAAACCCACGCCTATAATAGGCCTTTAAAAAATTGATTGAAAAACAACCCGCGCCTATAATAGTCCTTCAAAAAATTAATTTGAAAAATAGAAAAACTAATTAAAAAACCACGCCTATAATAATTTAAAAACTAAAATAATTAATTTAAAAACAGTAAGGAAAGTAGTAAAGTCGGCCCAGTTCGACTTTATAATACCATTCACCACTCGTAGGAAAATACTCATGTCTTTCTGCAACCTATGATTAATTTAATTTCATTCAGGCAGATTTAGAGTCGTCTGCGTACCATGGGACAAATTTATGGAAAACGATTTATAGCAAAATTGTTACACGCTATTCGAAACGCTGCACTGTTAAAAATTTTATTTGAACCAGACATCCGTTCGATATAAATATGGAAGCTATGGCTGCATCTGCACCAATTTCAACAAAACCGAAAAACGTCATTCAAGTCTTAATTTGATACGGTGTGCAGAATTTCTTGTTAGTCGGACAAACAATAGGAGTTTGGTGCACCATATATGTAAAACCGGACGCAAATATATATGGGAGCTATATCTAAATCTTCACGAAACTTAGCACACATCATTCTAGACTCAATTCAGTACACTATTTCAAAAATGAAATCGGACGAAAATATATATGGGAGCGATATTTCAATCTAAGCCGACTTTAACGAAACTTAACACACATCATTCTAGGCTTAATTCAGTACGCGGTACGAAATTGCTTGCAAATCGAAGCATATTTAGGGACTTTGATACATCATTTACCTAAAATCGGACGAAAATATATATGGGAGTTATATCTAAATCTGAACCGATTTTCACAAAACTTATCATTCTAGGCTCAATTCAGTATGCTGTGCCAAATTTGGTGCAAATCGAAAGATATATAAGAACTTTGGTGCACCATGTACATTAAATCGGAGCTATATAGAAATCTGAGCCGATTTCCCGAAACTTACTACTCATTATTTTAGACTCAATTCAGTACGCTATGCCAAATTTCGTGCAAATCGAAGGATATATAGGGACTTTGGTGCACAATTTACATAAAATCGGACGAAAATATATATGGGAGCTATATCTGAATCTAAACCGATTGCAACGAATCTTAGCACACATCATTCTAGACTCAATTCAGTACGCTATGCCAAATTTCGTGCAAATCGAAGGATATATAGGGACTTTGGTACTCTATTTACCTAAAATCTGACGAAAATATATGGGAGCTATATCTAAATCTGAACCGACTGCCACGAAATTTAACACACATTATTCTACACCTAATTCAGAACGCTATGCTAAATTTAGTGCAAATCGAAATATTACATAAAATCGGACGAAAATATATATGGGAGCAATATCTAAATCAGAAGCGATTTTCACTAAACTTACACGCATCACTCTAGACCTTATTTAATACGTTATGCCAAATTTCGTGCAAATCGAATCTTATATAGGTACTTTGGTGCACCATTTACATAAAATCGGACGAAAATATATATGGGAGCTATATCTAAATCTGAACCGATTTTTCCCAACTTCAGAAGGGTGCGTCCTGTGCCTGTACTTTGTATACAATTTAACATGGACAGACAGACGGACGGACGGACATGCATAAATCGACTTAAAAAGTGATTGTATGCATATTTTAAAAAGGAACCATATGTCTATCTCGTTTCCTTTTGCCTGTTACAAACATATGCCCAAAGACATAATACCCTGTACCACAGCGTGGTGAAGGGTATAAAAATCCACGCCTATAATAGTTCTCGAAAAAACGTATTTAAAACCAGTGAGCGGAGCAGTATAGTCGGACGGGGCCGACCATATGATACTCTACACAACTTCCACGAAAATCTAACCTTATGTGCAGTACTCCCTTCACCGCCGATTGTTTTGCGATGTTCGGCTTTCAATTGTGGCCTATAGATCGACTCGAAAAAATATAAAAAATTAAATTCTCGGTCCAGTTCATCCCAAAATTATTATCTGATCATCACCGAAAATTATAGGCGTTGTCCTTGACCATAACTGGAACTTCATGGAAAATTTAAAAGCGATCAGAGTTATATTTCTGCCCTCTAGTGGGGTAATGGGTTACTAAATAATATCTGTAAATATTTAAGTCTAACTCCCACATCAGAGTACATACAACAATATAATTGGTATCAAATTAAAGGTCAACCACTCCTCTTGGATATACGATCAATTTTTCGGGTCTTTGTCCTTCGGCATCAAGTATATACGCCATAAAATATATTTTTTTTTTAATTTTTCACAACAAAGTCAGGGTCTATTTGACCCGGTAAATATTGACCAATCTTTATCAAAACAGGCATGCTCATTCTTTGGCCCGATCCCCTACTCCATGTAAAATTTCCCGATGTTCGGGCCATAATTGCGGCCTCTGGAGCGACCAGAAAAACCGACAAAAATTTAGTATTTGGTCCATTTCATCCCCTAAATATTAACCGATCTTTACCAAAAACAATAGGGGTCTTCAATGGCCAGAACCCATCCTACATGCAACATTTCGTGAAGATTGGTCCATAACTGGGGTCTGTGTCATGTTTACAAATTATAATGGACAGACGGCCGGACGGACGGACACAAATGTCTAGATCGACTCAACTAGTCGATATATGACGATCGGTATACTTGAAGGTGGGTCTAGGACCAATATTTCGCGGCGTTACAAACTCTTGGGGCTGCACAAAGCTATAATACCCTGACAACATAGTTGTGTAGGGTATAAAAACCCACGCCCATAATAGTTCTTTAAAAAGATTTATTAAAAAAAATTTACCTCTCTGAAAGTCCTTGAAAAAAAAAAAAAAATAATTTAAAAAGCCATGCCTATAAATCCGTCAATTTTAAATTATTTCACTGTCAATATTCATTTTTTATACATTTTTTGCTGCCCGACCATGTTATAGTTATAATCGGTAACATTTTATGGTCATAGTTCTTCTTCTTGTAATGTACATGTAGTGTACCCTATTCGCATTGTACCTCTAGTGGACCGTTATTTAATAAGGAGGATTTTCATTGAAGTTTACGTTTGCGCGTATTCTAACATTTCTCATTCGTTTCCACGCGCATGAGCAGTGATTTAAGTTGGCATTGCATTACGACGACGACGATATGTTGATATCGATTTGAATGTTAAAATCGATTTGTATACAGCAGGTTCGCTTGAGATCATGTTCTGCAAAACAGTTGGTTTTTTGTTTTGTTTTGCACTTCGTGCTCTTGATGTAATTGATGGTTGGTTTATTGTAGCCGAACAAATCTAAATGTAAGACCTTAGATTAGAACACGGCAACAACAACAACAAAAATGAAAAAAAAATACAAAAAATACCAAGACCGATGCGAACGTCACTCATTCATTCAGGTGTTTGTTTGATAGGTAAACCGATGCTAGAAGTGTAAAAGCTGTTGCACAAAAACGTGGAACGCACTGCTGCGAGCCCATAACCAAATAGCAAAGCGTAAAAGATTTCAAAAATAAACTGACGTCAAAAGGCGCATAAGAAATGCTGTTTGCGTTGCGGTGAAACGTGCGTTGCATAATGCGTTGTTTTATTTGTACACCGGGAGAAAATTATTGGGAATATTATAGGCATGGATTTTTCAAGGACTATTATAAGGCGTGGATTTTTTAAATTAATTTTTTCAGAGACTATTATATGGCGTGGATTTTTTAAATTAATTTTTTCAGAGACTATTATATGGCGTGGATTTTTTAAATTAATTTTTTCAAGGACTATTATAAGGCGTTGATTTTTTAAATTATTTTTTTCAAGGACTATTATAAGGCGTGGATTTTTTAAATTAATTTTTTCAAGGACTATTATAAGGCGTGGATTTTTTAAATTAATTTTTTCAAAGACTATTATAAGGCGTGGATTTTTTAAATTAATTTTTTCAAGGACTGTTATAAGGCGTGAATTTTTTAAATTAATTTTTTCAAGGACTATTATAAGGCGTGGATTTTTTAAATTAATTTTTTCAAGGTCTATTATAAGGCGTGGATTTTTTTAATTAATTTTTTCAAGGACTATTATAAGGCGTGGATTTTTTAAAGAATATTTTCTCAAGGTCTATTATAAGGCGTGGATTTTTTAAATTATTTTTTCAAGGACTGTTATAAGGCATGCATTTTTTAAATACTTTTTTTCAAGGACTATTATAAGGCGTGGATTTTTTAAATTAATTTTTTCAAGGTCTATTATAAGGCGTGGATTTTTTTAATTAATTTTTTCAAGGACTATTATAAGGCGTGGATTTTTTTAATTAATTTTTTCAAGGACTATTATAAGGCGTGGATTTTTTTAATTAATTTTTTCAAGGACTATTATAAGGCGTGGATTTTTTAATTAATTTTTTCAAGGACTATTATAAGGCGTGGATTTTTTAGATGAGTTTGTTGAGGACATTTTCTCCCTGAGGAAATATCTGCCTGTGTACATATTGACTATTCACATAGAATAACCATAACGAAAATCGCACGACCATTTCTACTATTTGTTGCACTCATCTTCGCTGTTAAATGATCTTTTTCAATTAGCATGCAACTCATATACAATGAAATGTGCGGCATGCAACACACACCAGTAAATCGGTTTGCATTTGCCGTTGCCAGCATAAAAATACACGCTAGGATAGAATCTGCATATAGCAAAAGATACCCAATTCGATTCTTGGCTACGTTTGAATTTCAAAGCAAACACGTTGCCATAAAGTCGTCCAGACAGTCTGTGACGTGGACGTGAAATAACCGCAGAAAAGTCAATGTCTGACTTGTCCGAGTCAGCAGATAGCAGAAATCCGAGTCAGAGTCCATTGCATGCCAATCTTTGTAGTGTCATGCTGGGTTCTCAGTCGAACCGAGAGCGGGATAGAGAGAACTTTATAAGGCTTGATCTTCCTGTATTGGGGAAACCTTGAAGAAGAAACCAACTAACCAAGAAGCAACTAAGGTTGCAGGTTTTGGTTCTTTGAATGTGGACGCACAAACATACTATTGATATGCGTTACTGGGCCTTTAGTTGGAAAAGTCAAAATTTGAATAACTGTCATTCGTTCAAAGGATCAACTAAAACCAGCAACAAAAGCAACCAAAACAACAACGCTTTGATGTCGGCATTGTTACGAAACTATAGACGATACATCCCGATGACTATGAAGAACATGATGCGACCGCCAGCCGTTGATGCTTATGATTATTGTTTTATTGTCATTGTTCACAGATCTCGGACTACGTTCCTCGTCTTTCTTCTGCTTGACTACGAAGCAAAGAACAAATCTTTTTGTGGCATAACATTAAATCAAGTATTTGTGGCATGTGTTTCTTGTAAACAATGCATTTCTTATTTTTTCTTGTATTTTTTTTCTTTTTCTTCGTCTTCTTCAAATCCCAGCAGCCTGGGAGTTGCAAAGTAAAAGTTGTAACACAACAATGAATTGCGTATTTGTTTGTAGTTTTTTTTTTTCGTCGGACTTTTAGCTGACCATAACCATCAACTTTTCACAAAAGAACACTTCGAATACAATTGGCAAATATATTTAATTGTTAATAAATTTTGAATAAATTTTTGTGTGCAGGTTGTTGGTATGTTAGTGTTAGGAAAAGTGGTATTGAGAAAAGTGGTATTGAGTGGTATTTTAGGAAAATGCTGCCCGAAAAGGCAAGTTTGAATTTTAACAACTTTCAAAATTACTATTCCTCTAAATAGAAAATGTTGTATTTACAATTTATTATAAAGAATATCTTTTATATGATAATTATAGATATATATATATATATATATATATTTTAATATGCATTTTAAGGAATATCAAATATATACTAGTATATGTTTTAATAGTATTTTTTAAGGCAATAGCATCGATTTTAGCAAACCGATTTCAAATTTAATCTACAATCAAATATTTATGATTCACATGTGTGATTTATGGTAGAGAAGGGGTAAAAAATGCCATTCCGTAAATAACAAACTAGTATATACATTTTTGGAAGTCACATTACTAGAGTTTGTGGACCGATGGGTACCATTTGCAGACCTTAAAAAGCTTTAGCAAAAATATAACTATGTGCAAAATTTGTCAATGTTGAATCTCCTATTTTGTAGGGGAGATACCGAACCAAATAAACCAAATTGCCTGTAAAGGTTTTGGTTCAAACAAACATGGGGACTAAACCCAATATTTCGTGGATAAAAACACTTGAATTATCGATCGATCGAACTATCTTATAAACATATTTTAAAGCAATGCGATCATATTTTTTCTGTAAATTTCATTGCAACAATCGATTGTCAGATTGTGAGGGATTCAACGAATAAAAATCTTTATACAATCAGGAGACAAATTATGACAGTCCATATCGAGTTGTTTCGATCGATATTATTAAATTTGTATGATCGCATTCGATATTGAATACATTTCGTCGAAATTTCCTATAAAAAACATTCGAAAGTTTGCTCGTAGCCAAAAAAAGTCGAGAATCAAAGGCGGCCGACCATATTATACACTACACAACTACCATCGAACTTTAATTTTCTGCAGATCTCTTTCTTAACCTGGCATATTGTTAATTTTCAAATTTGATTATTTTACACACAAAAGTCTTGCTTCAGTCCACCGTTTATTGACCATTTTTAAGACAGCCATCCTACATAGTTAATCCTATTCCTTATCCGTGTAAAATTTTTGACGTTTGGCTTACATCATCACCGAAATTTTTAGTCGTTGTCCTTGACCAAACCGTGAAGTTCCTTTAAAATTCCATGCGATCCGAGCGTCATGTTCGCCTTCTAGTCTGGTAATGGTAATATTAATCATACCTCCTAGTACATCAATTTAAAGGCCAACAACTCCCCTGGGATATACTTAAAACTTCCCGGCTTATGTCCTTCAGGAGTACAAATTTTATCGTTTTTCACACCAAAGTCTGGGTCTATTTGTGTTGTGATGTTCGGGTTTCAATTGTGGCCACAAAAAAATAAGTTTTCGGTCCACTTCATCCCAAAATTATTATCTGATCATTACCGAAAATTATAGGAGTTGTCCTTGAACATAACTGGAACATCACGGAACATTTCAAAACGATCAAGACTATATTTCCGCCCTCCAGCGTGGTAATGGGTTACTAAATAATAGGGGCTACTGAATGGGCTACTAAATAATATCTGATCCGGGCTACTAAATATACCACATCCGAGTACATATAACAATATAATTGGTATCAACTTAATAGTCAATCACTCCTTTTGGATATACTTTCAACTTATCGGCTTCATGTCCTTCAGAAGTAAATATATCCGCTATAGTATACAAATTTTGTAATTTTTCACACAAAAGTCAGGGTCCATTTGACCCGCTAAATATTGGCCGATCTTTATCAAAACATGCATGCTTATTCTTTGGTCTTATCCCCTTCCCTTGTACAAATTCGCCATGTTTGGACTATAATTGCGGCCTCTGGAGCGACTAGAAAATCACACAAAAATAAAGTTGTTGGTCCATTTCATCCCCTAAATATTATCCGATCTTTACGAAAATCAATAGGCGTCTTCATTGACCAAAACCCATCCTACAAGAAAAATTTCGTGAAGATTGGTCCATAAATGTGGCCTGTATTGTGTTTACAAATTATAATGGACAGATGGACACACATTTCTAGATCGGCTCAACTAGTCGAGATATGACGATCGGTATACTTAAAGTTGGGTCTAGTTTAATATTTTTCGGCAAGAGTTTGTAATATTGGGGTTGCACAAAGCTATAACACCCTGACAACATAGTTGTGTAGGGTATATTAAAGTTGTTGGTCCATTTCATCCACATAATAGCATAATCCAATGGGTATCCGTTGGCCCGAACCCGTCCTACATGCGATTGGTCCACAAATGTGACCTGTATCGTTTTTACAAATTATAATGAACAGATGGACGGGCACACATAGTCTATTTCGCGGCGTTACAAACTCTTGGGACTGCACACATCTATAAACTTAGTTGTGTAGGGTATAATTAACAAATATCGAAATCAGAAAATATCAAATTTGGACGACCTTCTTTTTTTGAGGGAGCCTCGGCCACGATCGAATTCATTAAATCAGTTTTTCAAAGATATATTGGAAGGTGATATGGCGGTGAAGCCATAGAAAGGCTATGTCTATCTATGCACTCTTGTCGTGGAAATGTCAGATATCCGAAACCATTTTTGTGAGATTATTATAGGTTTGTGTGGTCCCAGAGTTTGTGTCCCCACGAAATATTAGACCCGCCGTTTATATATCATTTGATCATATATCATTTGATCATTATAATTTGGAACCAAAGTGCAGACCACATCTAGTCACCCTAGAGGCCACAATTATGACTCGAACATCACGGAATTAAATATTTGGTTTGAAACATTTGGTAATGGGATAAGTTCTCAGCATAGCCAATATGAGGCGGCAGAGCCAAATTGATGCATGTAGTTACTGATAAAAAAAAAGAATTTATAAGATTTTTCTAATCGATCTATAGAACACAATTACAATCCGGGCACCAGGTAATTATACGGAGAAGGGAATCGGTCCAAATATAGTAGTCCATGAGAGCTTTTTTTACGTTTTATGGTGTACATATTCTCTTTAAGAAAATATGACCAACAGTTTAAGGAGGCCTTGCAGACATTTTAATTGATATCAGTTAGGTTATGCTCGCATTTGGGATACAGACTTCCATATATTCTAATATCGTTGGAGGCACCACCATCAGGGCACCTTCATATAGACATTAAGATTAGGAGTTTCTTCACACTCCAATAATGCGGAATTCCAAAATACATCTACTTCGGTGGTAAAATTTGGCTTTATTTTAATATGTGAAACGTTTTCTCCAAAAATGTGTTCATATTAGATATTCCGTTCGCCTGATATTGGAATAATAAATATTGAAAATGTTGATCATTTGTGGAGAGCTACCAGAAGGATTGGAACAATGGACTTGGGAACCATCTTCTAGGCTTGGTAAAGATAATAGGTTGTAAAGAGTTTGGTTGAAATCGGATAGTCGATTCGCATGTTTTTTTTTGTAATATTCGAACTGAAACTAAGGTTGGAAGAAATATTACGATTGACAAAGTTTGGATGAAAGCGATAACTGCCTTCGACAGTTTGAAAATCGACTCCAATTTGTCTGAAACGGTGAGGTAATTATTTGCCGTAGCAAATTGTAATGCCCTAACCACGAAAGGTCGTAACTCATGTTAAAATATTAAAATTTCAGTTTTAAATCACTCTAACTTCCTCAAAAATGGTCCAAATTGACGACAAACGTTGTGTCTTTATATATAAGACAGTTGACAAATGAACTTCAAATAACTGGAAGACAGATTAGTAAAATATACAAATGCCAGCAAAAAATTAATTAATTCGATGAGTAATAGAATAAATGCACTGATTAATGAAATGTGATGTCATTCAATGCAAAATTTAATATATTATATTATTTTTCAAATAAATGTAGTTTGTTTCAATTTGGATCATTTTGTGGGAGTTAAAGAGATATGAAACTGAATTTTTAATATGTTAAAATGGTATGAAGCTTTAGTGGCTATAGTAGTAAATCATCATTAGTCATAAGGCTGATGGATATTTCACAGGACTCTATTTTCCAATTGGCCTCTTCAGTAAAAATAAGTATATTACCAATATCCGTAAATCAAGTATTAGCACGAACATTTTTTATCAGGCTCACCTCGTAAGCACTTGCATTTTGATTTTAGTTGCAGATTTAACATAAATTTACTTAAAGATTCTTTTATTGGAGATTTATTGTTAAGACAAAACAGGCAGTTCTTGAGAAATTCTGAACGAAGGAATAAAACACGAATCATACATATTCTCCAGCTTGACAAATATCATGAGCACTATCGTTGTTCTACCCTGAAATAATCTGCATTATCATAGCTGGCAATTTTCTTGTTTTATGGTAATTTGTATTTTAATGTTCCATCTAAATTTAGTAAATATTTAAATACGCATAACAAAATCTATGCATTTATCTAAACGTTGCTGTTGTAATGAGAATTCTATGTGGTTGGTGTTTTTCAACAAGTGAAGGTCTCGGTGTGTATTTCTTTTCTTCTATTTGAATAAATTTTCTTTAGTTTTTTTTTTTCTAAACATTATTAATGATAATGATCGTTTTTTTTGAAAGCTTATTCATGGCCCATTTGCAGTGTTAATCTTTCATCGTTAAATCATTTAAAATGCAAAGAAGTAACAAAACTTACATTAACTCAAGTCCATTTGCAATTGCCGACATCATTAGAATCCACAGCTAAGAATTACCATTGGCATTCGGTTTTTGTTGTTGTTGCTGCTTCTGAAAATAGAAATGAAGTCATAAACATATTTAAATTACAATAACATTTCTGCATTAGTTTTTGCAAATAGAAAATTGAAATATGTTAATAGCTGGTTATGATTGCTGGCTGGATGGCGAATGTGTCTCCCCTGCATGGGCCATAAATCATGAGCTGTGAATATAGCAGAGCGTAACGCTGATTAAAAGTACTAATTGCTACAAGTTTATTACCAAGAATAAAAAATGAATATCTACTTATTTACTTAACGCTCGATCTTAATTGCCACTGCTGCAGTTGTGGTGGTGATGGTAGTAAAAAAGCTTTTTGTTCTCTTTTGTAAACAATTCGAAATACATAATTACCCAAACAAATTTACACAAATAAAATGCTTTTTTTATGAGAGTCATAATATTGATTTATTACTTTCATTTGAATACAAAATGGAAGAACAATTCACGTGTATGTGTTTTTTATTGCCTAATTACTCCATTATTGTAACACAGGGTGGTCTATATTTCATTGATGGGGTTAGAGTAAATGGGGAAGCTAATTAAATTTTAAAATTTGTTAATATCTTAGGAAACAGTTTTAAATTATCATATTAATTTCTTAATGCTGAGAGGAGTTTTAAAAACATCTATATTGGCACCTGACCTATATTTTGGTAGGTATTTTCGAGAATTTGCATCAAAAACAATCAAATCACCTGTATTAAGATTGTAATTCTCCCTTAGAAGTACTGGCAGGTTTAGATTTTTTGTTAAATATTTTTAGGACTTTTTTAGGCAGGCGTAGTGTATTTTTAAATATTATGAATTATTTTAAAAATATTATTCACAGGCAGGCGTAGAATTATGTAAGGAAAGTAGTAAAGTCGGGCTGGGCCGACTATATGATACCCTTCACCACTTTGGGTATATTCTACATGTATATCTTCACAATTTCATGTCAATGCTGTTTCGAGGGAAACAATTTAAATATGTGATCTTTATCTATAAGTGAAACGACTAACATCAATACATACACTTGCCTTTCTGTAACCTACGCTAAATTTAATTTCATTCGGGCAGATTTAATCTCAAACAGCACCGTTCCCGTGCACAAATTAAAAAAAAAAAAACTCAATAAAGTTATTCTAGCATCAATTTGATACGTTGTACAAAATTTCGTGCCAATCGGACAAACATCAGGAGTTTGGTGCAACATTTACCTAAAATCGAACGAAAATATATATGTGGGAGCTATATATAAATCTAAAAGGAATTCAACGAAACTTGCTACAGATTAATATATATTAATTTCAATACATTGTACACAATTTTGTGAAATCGGACAAACTTTGGATCTATAGTGCACAATTTACATAAAATCGGGAATATCTTAAATCGGACGAAAATATATATGTGAGCTAAATCTGAAGCTATTTTCATGAAATTTAGCACACGTCATTGTAGACATAATACCCTGTACCCCATTGTAGACATAATACCCTGTACCACTCCTAGTCAGGCTTAGATTTTTATATCCTCCACATACTAAAAATTAGGCCTTTTCCGAATTATTTTTTCGGGGTTGAGGTTGGGTTGCCCTAAACTCTCCTTGACTAGACGCCAACACTATATCCAACTAGTTTTGGGCTTGTTTCGGAAGTATATGGGTTTCGGCGGTGGTCGTAGATTTTGAACATAATATATTTGCGGTCAGAAAAGGACCATTCCAGGACCTTATCTATTAAGCTTGCTGAAAATATTGTTATATCTAATACCTCATCTCTAATTTTGTTATTGCCTATGTTAAGGGTTATTAGACGGTTAGTATTCAAATAATCTAGAAGGGCCTGGCCACTTTTGTTAGTATTTGTACTACCCCACGCAATATGATGTGAATTAGCATTACTACCAATAAGTACTTCATTACAGGTCTTCTGTGTTTCACCAGTCGTTGCAGCTCCGCCGTTGGTGGTATCGCGAGTCGAACGGGAGATATCCTGATGCCAGCTAAATGTTACCACTCCCCTGCTTCAGTCCAGTGGCGTCCGATGTTAACAACTCTGGGGAGAAGAGAAAGCATACATTTTTGAGTCATATTATACAGGTTCTCGGCCGAGAATCCGTATTTGCATAGCAGAGTTGGTAATTTATATGGCTTAACCCAGAGACCTTTTTTTAATTGTCCAAGGTTCCTGGATCAGTCCTATATGTTTACCTGTTTACCAGTTTACCTTTTATTATTTTTTCTCCATTGACGTTGGTTTGACACAGCTTTCTGTTACTATCGGTCGACGGGAAGGTATTTTTCTTTTTGGCGGATTTGACAGTCGCCTGCTCATCTGGATACCTTATACTCTTCGCCGCATCCGCAGAAGTGGTGGGAAGGTCAGGTTTATCCTTTTGAGTCTCTGTCTGCATCTCGCACTTTTTGTTCATCCGGTTCATTCTGGTCAAATTCCGTTATTGTGTCCCAGACAACTGTTTCTTCCTGGTTGTGATTTTGGCGATATCCTTTGTCACCTCCCCTATCGTCTTGTCGGCCTCTTCTCTCTTTCGGCTCTACAAGACGGTTATATTTGTCTGATTATAAATGTTCAGAATTCGAAGTTGAGTCCCCTCCTGTTTCTGAAGACTGCGTCGAGATTGCTCTTCCTCTGTGGTTCCTCAACTCTGAATCAGTGTTGCCCGATGGCTGAGTGCTAGTTGCTGTACCTTCGGCTATAGATGCCAAGATACTCACATCTGTTGGGGATTGTTGCTCACGATCGAGGGTATTGAGTTATTAAGGCTCTACACCGTAAAGCTTTTTTTCCTTTTTCTACTTTTTCCGTCCTTTTTTGTTTTAGGGGGACAGAAGACCAGAAAGTGGGTGATCAAACTATTCCATTACCTACAGCATAATCTGGTTGTAGTAGATTAGTATGATCATTGACCTCCCCCCTATCCACCACCTGGGGACGCGCCCGGTAGGAGATTAACAACTCCCTCATAGAATACAAATGTGGCAATTTTTCACACAAAAGTCTGTATCCATTTGACCCGCTAACCATTGACCGATCTCCATCAAAACAGTCATATTTATTCAATGGTCAGACTCCTTTCTATTTTTTTGGGTTATAAGTATGGCCTCTAGAGCAACTATAAAAAAATAGGAAAAAATAAAGTTTTTGGTCCATTTTATTCTCCAATTATTAATTGCCAAACACAAAAGGGGTCTTCGTTCATCCCAACCGGTCCTATATGCAATATTTCGTGACGATTGGTTCATAACTGTGTTCTGTATCGTATTTACAAATTATAATGGACAGACGGGCGAACATACATGTCTAGATCGACTTAGCTAGCCTAGGACCAATATTTCGCGGCGTTACAAACTCTTGGGCCATACATAGCTGTAATGCTCTTACAACATAGCTGTGTTGGGTATAAAAATTCCATATTAATAGCAGCTGCAAAACAAATGTTTAAATCTTTTATCATAATGTTTGCTGAATCTTCAAAAGGACTTCAATAACTTCATTTTCTAATAACAAACAAGGTGCAATAGTAACAATGAAGAGGACAAGGAAATACACTTAAGAAAAACCACACAATGATGAGAAAATTTATATGAATTTTTTTGTTAAAAATTATAGAATTTTATTTGTTAACATATATCCGGATAATAATTTTCCCCCAAAAAATATAAATGAAAATAAATTTGGTTAGCGAAATAATCTCAAATTTCATATTAAGTAGCAGCACCTGTAATAAATGGGCAAAAATCTCATATTTCCCGGAAAAACCATTTGCCACTGTTGGTTATTCACATGGAAGTTGGTGTTGTGTTAATCGCATAGAGAACGCACACAAGGACATTCAGCTGTGCATGCGCACTTTACGCATGAACAAAGATTGATCACATCCCATAAATACTTTTGGCAACACAACGACGCCCATAATCATCTATTTTACCTGCCCTGCCAAATTGATTTTTAAATTCCCATAGTTCAAGGCTATGTAAGGCACACTTATCATTACCAGGGATAGGGAAGGAAAGGAATCCTTATTTCCTGTGCTAAAAGTGTTTCATTAAAAGGCTGGTGTGTTGTCCTTGCACCACCAGCACCCTTATCTGACAGCCAGTGTCTTTCACTTGTTTGATAGACATGTGAATTAAAGGAGCAAATATTTTTCAAATGTCCTCCTTTGTTTTGTTTTCAATGCGATTCATTCAAGGACCTTTTTGTATGACGTCGGAGGGGTGATGATGATAATAATTGTGAAGTGTATGTGTGAATTAAAAAGATTTCTAAGAAATTATTTAATAAATGGTATTTAGCAACGGTATAACATGTGGAAATTTTCAAATTGTATTTCTTTTCTCCATCTATTCCATTTCTAATGAGTCTGTTAACCCTACTTGAGTTAAGCCTTTCATAAAATAAAAAAATCCATAAATCTTCATTTGCAATAGCATTTTGATATGGTTTATCTATTGTGGTTTTCCACACCTACTTATTATTTCCTATGAAGCAGACATACCCCTACATACAAACACATATGAATATAGCAGTGCTGTCTAAACTTCCGTGCGAATTAGTTTTTCTGCATATCTGACTGCCTCTTTGTCATATTGGCATTAACTAGAACTGTTGACTATAAAATTATAGATTTACATGCACTGGCAACATTGATTGTGCAAGCATTACAACCGGTCTCCGAAGGATATGACAACCCAATTATCGAATTGAGTTTGCCAAAGGAAAAACCAGAGAAAACAATAATTTATTAATTTTATTTGATGGCTGTGATGAAAACAAACAATGACGAACATGAAAACATAGAATTATGTCATTGCCAATGAACGCCCGGTAATTAGAAGACAACAATGTTGTGAAACTATTTTTTTCTATTTTGTAAACACGATACAGGCCACAGTTATGGACCAATCTTCACGAAATTTTGCATGTAGGATGGATTCTTGCCAATGAAGACCCCTATTGTTTTTGATAAAGATGGTTAATATTTAGGGTATGAAGTGGAGCATAAACTTTATTTTTTTCATTCTTCTGGTCGCTACAAAGTCCGCAATTATGACCTGATCTTCGCGAATTTTCACATGGAGAAGGGGGTCGGGCCAAAGAATAAGTATGCCCGTTTTTATAAAGATCGGTCAATATTTAGCGGGTCAAATGGATCCTGACTTTTGTGTGAAAAATTACAAAATTTGTATTTTATTGCGTATATATTTACTCCTGAAGGACATAGACCCGAGAATTTGATAGTATATCCAAGAGGAGTGGATGGCCTTTAAATTGATACCAATCATATTGTCGTAGGTACTCGGATGCGGGAGTTACACTTAAATATTTACAGGTGCTTACGTACTCAGATATTATTTAGTAAAGTATTACCACACTAGTGGGCAAAAATATAGCGTTGATCGCTTTGAAATTTACGAATTCGAATAATTATTTTTGTATGAAGTGGACCTAAAAATTTATTTTTTGTGTATTTTTCGAATCGATCTATAGGCCACAGTTATAAGCCGAGCATCACCATACAACCCACGGTGAAGGCAATCTGGACAAGTAATTAGAAGGGCTGTACTGAATATTAGAAATATTCGGAAAATATGTCAGTGTATGGAAGAGGTGCTGTTGACCTCTAATCGGGCAAGATGTATTTCCAAAAAAAAAAACTCTAGTAGATTTTCACAATGCTCCCTAGATACCATTGTTTATTATTAAAGAAATTTTGCAATGCAGGAAAAATATGATAATCGCTTGGTGCCAAGTCATGACTGTATGGTGGATGCATTAAAACTTTCCAACCAAGCTCCCGAAGTTTCTGGCGAGTCACTGTAGACGTGTGTGGCCTAGCGTTGTCCTGGTGGAACACGACACCTTTCCTGTTGAACAATCCTTGCCGTTTCTGGTCAAATGTAAATGTTTTAAAACAGTTTCATTGTCGATTTTTTGCTCCTGTTTTTCTCCGATTTTATCGACATTTTCGACGACCGAGGTGCATCTTTATCATCAAAAATTCCTGAACGGAATCTACGAAACAAAAATTGCACATAATTAACAATTACAGTATCGGAACCATAAACACCATTGGCCCCTTGGCTTGCATTTTCGCCTTTGTCAAAGAAAAACTGTAAAATGTACCGAATTTTCTCCTTCTTCACATCAATTTTAACACCCTGTAAATCAGCAACGTACTCAGGATTTCATTTTGTGGGGGGGGGGGGGGCGGGTCCCGGTAGTACAAAATGGAAAAATTCGCTGCTGCGAACATAAATTTTCTGTGAAAAAATTCATCTCGGGGGGGGGGGGTTCACCCCCCCCCCCCCCCGCGTTCGTCCCTGCTGTAAATCACAACTGAATGCATAAAAAAAACAGCAAAATAATTATACCCGCAGCCTTATCTTTACCAGCTATTATCTTTACCAATATTCAAGTTTGAAGATGGGACCCATTGGTCCCCTCCTTCTGGTACCTCCTCTACCGAGGGTCAAAATCCAATATCTGGCGAATGGAATGTCCGATTTGAACCAAACTTTGCACAACCTAATTATTTTACCATGTTTGAAGATGGGACCCATTGGTCCACTCCTTCTGGTACCTCCCCCTCAAATGATCGAAATATTCAATATTTATAAATCCAATATCCGTTGATTTAAATGTCCGATTTCAACCAAACGTTTTACAGCCAATTATCTTTACAAATAATAGATCAAGTTGGAAGATGGGACTCATTGGTCCACTCCTTCATGTACATCCCACACAAAGGGTCAACATTTTCAATATTTATAAATTCAATATCAGCGAATGGAATGTCCTGTTTAAACCAAGCCACCTTTAAGTATACCGATCTCATATATCGATTAGCTGTTGCCGATCTAGATATGTGTTACATCATGAAATTTTACACCAGGAATGGAATCTGACCAAAGAATAATAATGGATGTTTTGATAAAGATCGGTCAATATTTACCGGGTCAATCACTGTCACTTTATCTTTTTGGACATATGCCTTATATAAACGAAATGCACAATTTGGGATATACCTCCAGTTGACGTCCAGGTTTATAGCCAACAGCTTCTTCTAGCGACCAATATTCCTGGCCATCAATTTTGTTCTTGATGTGTGAGAATAAAATTGTAAATTACATGTTTCGGCCTGTAAGTTTACCTTGGTCGAATTTACCCAAAATCTTCAGGCAAAAAAATTGGATTTATTACTCAGAATTTGGCATCCTATGATGTTGAAACGGAACAGTCACCATATGACCACTTTTTGAGGAGGAAATAGTCGATCGAGTGCTTAGAAGTGATTCTTCGATGACACACACGGTTGATCATTGGTTTGTCTCGGGCTCATAGGCGTAGCTCCGCTGTGACGATCTTTAACTTCACAATCAAATTTTTTCATCGCCATACATAGATTTATGTTCTTCAATGCACTGTTGTCGTATGAAAATGATTTGCATTTAATTCAATTTTTGCGAATAAATTTTTACACTATCTTTGAACAACAAACATTTCAAACTTTCAAATTAAATTGTCATTTCGATTTTTGGACAGAGAAATTGTGACTGAATGCCATTTTAAAGCAAAATATTGTAATTATTTCAGTTATGTGCATGTTATGAAGAACATTTGGAACCTCCGCCATGATAAAAGCATCAACCTTTGAAACTAAAAAACGGTGGGATTCTAAAATTTAGAAAGTTGGTAACATTCTAAAAGGTTGGCTATTATTCACTAATAATACAAAATATGAAACTTCCACAACCGATGGGAACATGCGACTAAACCCTTCAAAATGCGTAAATGACGCTGCACACTTAAATGGGATCTACGCCAAACATGGACTTAAAGAACCCTAAATGACAAATCACAGTCATTAGGTTGGGGAAATGCCCAATGCCAATGTACCTATATGTAGGTCCAACAGAAAACACATAAAACTGTATTGACAATTTTCTGTATTACTTCTCAAGAATTTGGAATGCCAAATTATAGCTATTTCAGTTAAAATACGGATAAAACATTAAAAATACCGTAGCGTTATATGGGGATATACCAAATACCCATTTTCACCACCCTACCAATTTATGTGGAAAATGTTATCAATATTCGAAATCAGACATCAAAATATAAAATTATAGCCAATAGTTTTGAAAAACGTGCCCAAAATCCTCAAAATACTAAAAATTTAGAGGTATCTTTATATCGTGAATGTGCCTAAAACTGACCGATATTGGACGAACATAGATACATCAACATCGAATTTAAATGAAACGTACATTAATTTTTCGCTACAGTTCCTTAATTTAATAAAATTTGTAATAAGATAGTCAAATAAACAAAATATTGAATTTTAAAGTAACAGGTCACCACTACAGATTTGTATATTGTAATTTATTTTTGTGCCATAATTACAAACATAATATACCCTATATTTAATGTCAATGTAATAAGAATAATTGCACATCAACCAGTTCTACATTAGCGGTATCCCGATTTAATATATTCCCTCTTGTTTCCAATTAAGAACCAGTTGCACGTTTATTTTTTCTAATTTATGCTTGGCAAATTAAAAACTATAAATTAATTTCCAAAATTTCCACAAATGCCGCTTTAAAATGCATGTAAACTAAACATTGTTGCACGGTGTAATAGAAATGTCCTGATTAAGAAGATACTCGAAAAGAAACCTGTAATAAATTGCATGTCGATTATAAATTGATTGTATGTCATTTGCTGGGATGTTTGTTCAAACGGCTGGACTGGACTGGTGTAACGTAGAGGACACCAACATACAAAGCCTGCAATCAACACAAACGCCTATCAAAATAAAGCAGCAGCAGCAGCAAAAAAATCATCGTTTCAAACAAAAAATGACAAATAGAGAAATTCCTTCGTAGCAAACATACACACACATGTGCTCACACACTCCACACCACAAATTAATAAAATGCCTAAGCAAAACTAAAAAAATCCAGTTCACCGGCGTAATTTTTCAAGGAAAATAAGGCATTTGATAGATACCACCACCACAACCATCATCATCTTCATCGTTGTCGTCGTGGTCGTCATCATCATCATCGTCCACATCGCCACCACAAAAGCCAACAAGTTGATGTTGGAGGATGGGCGGCAAACCAAACTAAACCAAGCTGTCATTTGATTACGACAAGAATTTTATGTCCAATCATCAGTGCTACGACGAAGTTGAATGAAGAGTAGTTGTGATGCGATGGTTGCTAAGTGTTGTACACGTATATACATATGAGCATGTATGTACGTACATAGATATGTACCACGGGCACGAGAATTCACGTACAATTGCATAAGTGATCGATGATAAGCTATAGCACGAAAAGACAACACTACAAACGGCCACTTTGATGACTGTCAAGGTGACGTTTTGGTTATTAGACAAAAAAGAAAAGAAAAAAAAACAAGCGTAAACTACATATAGTTAAAATAAATATGTTTTTTGTTGTTGGTGTTTTTTTATGGAAAACACCGATACGTGTGTACGTGTTCTTGCAGCAAATAGAAAAAAAACGAACCTGGAATTTAGCCAAAGACTAGAAAAGTTGTCAACTACCATCAATCGAAACCTTTTTTCTAGGGATGCCAATACTGACTTCAATTATTTAAATAGTCAGATTTTTGTTTTTTTTTCGCTTCGATGAACAGCTACGCGAACTAGGAAAAGAAGTTGGAGTTCTACAATTTCTTTGGACCAAATCCGATTTAGAAATATAGCCCATCCGGTATTATTCACATTTTTCACATCGAAATATGTTTCCAAACAAATCAAGATGGAAATGAATCAATTCATTTCTCAGCAGATTGGTCAGCATTTTTAGCAAAACAAGAAAAAGTGGCTGTCGATGTTGCCGACAGATATATAAACACTGGTTATATTATATCCTACACAACTATGTTCGGCCCAAGAGTTTGTAAAGACGTGAAATATTGGTCCTAGACATGTGTGTCCGTCCGTCAGCCCATTATCGTGTTTACACGATACAGACCACAATTATGGGCCAATCGTCGCGTAATTTAGCAAGTATGACCGGTTCTGACCAATGAAGACGGTTAGTTAGAGGTTGAAATGAACCAAAAACTTTATTTGTATCTGTAGGAGTGGTTGACTCTTTATATTAATATCCACAATATTGACGTACGTACCCGGATGCGAGAGTTATACTTAAACTTTACGTGGTTTATATATTCGTATATTGTTTTGTATTACCATTTCCACACTAGAAGGCGGAAATGTAGATCTGGTGGCTAGGAAATTTAGCAAGAGGTCAAGGCTGACACCTATAATTTTCGATGATGATGAGATAATATTTCGGGGATGAAAAGGACCGACAACTTTTTTGACTGTTATATAGCTGATCTAGATGACCTTTTTGTGTAAAATGACATAATATGAATCTTATGGAGTATTTTGATTTCGAAAATCTGTTGATCTCTAACCGTAATTAGAAATTTAGAACTCTGTGCTTATACGCTTTATATAAGGTATATGTTGACCATCAGTGGGGAAGTACCAGAAGAGGTTGGCCCATAGACCCCTTCTCTGATTTAATGTAGGTTTGGGAAAATATTACAATGTGCAATCTATGGATCAAATCGATTACTCCATTAGCTTATAATTAAATTTAAATTTTATAATTTAATATTTTTTAAAGGTTAACCCTTTCTGGATTTCCCAAAAGCAGTGGACCGATGGTTCTTATCTTCGGACTTGATCTAGGTTTGGTTAAAGTATTACGATGTGGATCATGATAACATTTGTGGGGCAAGTACGAGAAGGAGTGGACCGATAAGTCCCATCTTTGAATATTATTCAGACATGGTTAAAATAGTACATTTCACAAGGTTTGGATCGGATAGTGAGTTGGCATGCTATTATAAAAACTTTATACAACTACCATTGAACATACATTTTCAGTGGATTTAAATCGGATGTCTATAACATTTCGTGGTGTGCGGATCATAAATATGGTCTATAAGATATAACAAAAACAGATAAGAATAAATATGTTAGTCCATTTGATAAAGAATATAAGCCGATCGTTACCAAAAACTATAGATGTCGTTGTTGGCTAGAATCAACGAATGGCTAGAATGACGATTGGCTCGGTTCGGGTTAACGAACCGTGACATAATTGCAAAAACTTTGGTTTGAAAATGTGCATAGGACTGTTGATTATTGTTACAAAGAAGATTTATACCCACCAAGATTTCGGAATGCAAAAATACATGGTTGTAGGACCATTAACATATATGGGCATGCCGATCTTTTTATACCTTCCATCATGAGATGGTCATTTCAAATACATCTAATCATTCGGGACCTTAATAAATGGCGGGTTAAAATCTGGATAATTACACTGTGCAAAATATCGTGGTCATGGTCTGGGGGTGGAAAATTCCTATTGGATATAAAGACCTTGGTGTTTATATGAAAACCTCAGAAGGAAAAATTGGCTATAGGTCAAAGGTCAGAGATTTGGCGTGATATTTTTTTTTGCTGGCGGCCCTATTATACAAGAAGAGATAGCTTCCGGGGTTTCTAAATTTCTGAATTAGATATTCAGATAATAAAACCGGTTTCAACACCTTATATGCGTATTATTAGCAAATTGGTGAACAGATTTGCTAAGTTTATTAATCTGGACTTATCGGTTTTATTATCTGAATATCCGGTTCAAAAATTAACCAAAAAAATACCAAATATTTGATGGTATTCCATTTTCAAAACGTTTTGATGCAAAGAAATTTTGAAAAAGTTGTGTATGAGATCGGAACATCAACCTTGGATTACCGAAGACGAGTCAAATCCAACGAAAGTTGTTTGTGTAGAAATAACTTCGAATAAAATGCTTGACAATGCGATTTCTCTTAATATAAATTATATGAAATACTAAATTCTAATCAATTTGTTTGAAATGTTTTATATGTTATACTCTTATAAGTGGACAAATATTGATCAAAAATGCCAGATTTGGATAAATACGGACTCAAAATCCCCAAAATACCGTATATTTTAATACCACTTTTTGTAGAAGTAGTGTAGTAGTAAAAAAATAATAACAAATTTCAAAGCTCTATCTTATATATTGCGATTGCAGCGACTAAATCGACAGATGAAGCTACCTCCTACAGTCTCCAATTCAGGTTCTGGCCAAAGGTTAATATGGACCAATAACTTAATTTTTACGCTCCAGAGGCCGAAGCTTTAACAGGAAATTAGGAAATTTTACACCGGGAAGTGTATCTGGCCAACAAATAAGCACGAACGAATATTTAATGATGGTCTAGGCGGGTCAATCTTGAATATTCCACAATATCATTTTATTCCTCTAATCGACACCCCTACCAACAATCAACTCAATCAGCCTGAATGACATCTTGTCTTTTTGATCTAAATACTTGTTGGTTGAAAGAATATCCCGCAAAAAAAATATTATTACAAAAAAGCAAACAAATCATCAAGTCAACGTTTAACATATTTCAAATAACTGCAAACTATTCCCGAATGCACTCAAAATCAAATTAATAACAATGAAGTAATAATAGACAATTATTGGACTATGTGAAACGACAAACGACTAATTCAGATGGCGGGCAATTGTGATTTTCTGACAGACTAGGTAGACTAAATTAAATAGGTTTAAAAAAAAAAAATAAAAAAAACTGTCACAAACGCCAACGTTTCTATTAAAAACTCATTTAGCTATAAATCTGGAAAAAGGAGGACAACATCTAGTTGATGTCCATCCCAGTTATAGATTTTTGTTTCGTCGTCATGCACATGTTGACAAATGAGCATGAGACATGTAATAATGTGATCGTGTCACTGAGCCCACCTATGGTTCAGACATTGTGGCAGATATTTTGGGGGATGAGGTAGGGTCGAATTTAAAATACGGTATTTTTACAGGGATTTTTTTGTGGGACATAATTAGGTTCTATATATTGGAATAAATTTAAGATTGAAAGATCATAACATACGCGGTATGATTTTGTGTGTATTACACAAAAATATATATTCAATATGGCACAAAATAATTTTTTTCTATGATAATTTTACAAATAAACTTATATACGTTTACTACTGTATTACCTTAATAGTTCTTAAGATGATGATGTCTCCTGCCGCATGTTGTTGCAAATTCATGTTGGCCATAACATAATCATAATGTAGTTGTTTGTTAACATCTGATTTTCATGTTAGCTGCTACAATGTTGCAAAGATCGTGACTCGAAGGACTTGTATTCAGTCTGCATATGTATGATCAGGTTTTTTCAATGAGAAATATTCGTTTTAACTGAAAATGTACGAAAAAATATAAATTAAGTATCAAATTTCCACACGTGCACAACAATTATTACAATTTACAAATAATAAATTATTTATTGTCAATAAGATGAATGACAGTTTTTTTAAGCAAATCATGAGCATCCAGAAGTGGCCCATGCGAATAAATGATTTCAGTTAAAAGTAATGAATACTAAAATCCATCTGATTCAATTTCAAGTACAAAAACAATTGTGTATATTATGACACAGCTCTTTAAAATTTGGTGACTTTTTACACCACATAGAACTACGTTTATTAATCATAGTAGCTGCTCCCTATCCTCTTTCATTTCCCGTATTCATAAGTGCAAACAAACAAATAATAACAATGTTGTGTATGATTGCAAATAATGTAAAAAATATTAAAAATGTACATATAACGTATTGGGCCAACCCTTCAGGATCCCAAACCTCAAATTTTTAAACAAAAAATCTAACTTATATGCGGCGAAACGACTATGCACTTTAATTTAAAATTCGCACGTCGTAATCTTTTCACCGATCCTGAGTCCAAATCGAATATGGCGACTGTGTAGAATGAGCCAATCATTCTAGTACTTCACAATTTGCCTCGCCACGTATATATCAGATCCTAGAGATGCGACTGAGTCTCTCTCTACGCTGTCACCTTGAACCAAGACTAACGGCCTTAGAGTTAATCCCACAAAGACAGAACTGGTAATATTCACCACGAAGCGTAAAAGCATCTTTATTCAACCAGCAGAATACCTTGGCACAATCCTGGACTGTCAATAACGATGGAAAATAATGTTGAGGAGAGGGCGATGAGGGGATTGACTGCACTCTAAGCATGCAAGAATTCCATTGGGAAAAAATTGGGTGCTAAAACCATCGACTATACATAGTTGTATAACACCGTGGTAAGGCCCATTCGCTACGCCAAAAGTCGACATTTAGCAATCTGGACAAGGTACAAAGCGCAGCCTCGTTTATCATAACTGGAGTCACGAGGAGCCATCGGCAAGCAGCTCTGAAGCAATACTAAACTTAAGGCCTCTGGGTCTCAGCATTAAGTTTCAGACAGCATGTTATGCCCTAAGGCTGCATGAACAGAATCTTTGGCGAAATTGTGCCTATGGGCATGGACGTATTCCGAACGAGCTATGTATCACATTGAATCAACGTGGAAAACTAAGCGACTATATATCAACAGTCTTAAGATTTGACGATGTACATGTCGTTATCTCAGACTGGACTGGTAGTAACCCTCCTCTGGAAGGTCTGGCATTTTATACAGACAGATCCAAAATGGAGAAAGGTAGGAAGGAATCTTCGCGATTTGGAAGACAACAGTATTGCTAAAAAGTTTAGACGCCTGAGGTCGTCCTCGAATGTAGAGCAGCTTTGGAAACACTTACTAACATCTATCGGCTGTGCTGGGTACCAGGACACTGTGACTTCATGGGTAATGAAAAAACAGACGAATTAGCTAGATGGGTATCTCAATCTACAAATCTAACGATAGGTGACACAATCATAGCACCCATCGGTCACCATTTTCTGGAATTTTGAGGCGTTCTTTGACGAAAGAGCCAATGAATTTTGAGACAACGAACCTAGGAGCAACGTGTCAAGATCTATCTGGCCAACTATGTCAGCCAAAAGAACAAACACACTGTCGAACCTGAGCAGATGTGAAATTAGAGTATTGACAGGAGTTATTATTGGAAACTGGGTTTTTACCATTAAACGGGACCATGATGTTACTGATTACTGCAGACTCTATGATGACGAGGAGGAGACGTAGACAATCGAGCATCTCCTGTATCGCTGTCCAGTTCTGGCCTGCAGACGGCATGGGTCCATCCTTCTATTTGACTATGGAACCTGATTTAATATTAAATATAATTAGAAACCCGAAGGGTTTTGGGCAGGACAACCTGAACACGTAATATGTTTTTGCCAATTACGGGCAATTTTGGTTTTGTAGATTCCGTTCAGGAATTTTTGATGTTAAAGATGCACCCCGCGCAGGTAGGCCGATCGTCGAAAATTTCGATAAAACCGGAGAAATTATCTAAGTTGACCGGTATGTTTTCAGTCGCAACATCGCCCAAGATGATCTGAAACGGCCGGAATTGGCCAACACGAGAGGTGTCGTGGTCCACCAGGACAACGCTAGGCCACACACATCTACAGTGTCTCGCCAGAAACTTCGGGGGCTTGGTTGGGAGTTTTAATGCATCCGCCATACAGTCCGGACTTGGCACCAAGCTATTATCATATTTTTCTTGCATTGCAAAATTCTTTAATGATAAAAAATTGGTATCTAGGGAGGATTGTGAAAATCGACTACTAGAGTTTTTTTTGCAAATAGAGAGCAGGATTTCCATGAGGGAAGCATTATGAAGTTACCCTTTAAATAGCAACAAATTATACAACAAAACGTTGCATAATTCGGTCAAATCGGATATCCCGGAGCATGTTAAATAAAATCCTATAGTTCATATAAAAATAATGAAATTCTTTTTCCCCAACCTAATATATTCAATTCGGATGAAACCCGTGCCAAAAAAAAACGGATACGTTATATACCTACACCTATACAAAATGTGAACCGATATATCCCATTTTCCATAAGAATATATCGCAGATTTTTGGTATTGAAAATGAGATGTATCAGTCCATGTTTTGGTATATCTACCACATAACGATGCCGACCATTATACACCCCTCACTTTCACACCGACAGGCTGTAATTTGCCACTCAGGCATGTTAAAATAGATTTATAGAAATTGTTTAAATATAGGACCTTGCATTGATATTGACCCGTCGTGACTAATTTTCGGCTTTTGGAAGGTTTTAGTTCTATTTTCCAATTTTATTTTGTATATCAAAACTTGTTCTGATATAGTCCCTATTTCACGACACAAGTATTTGATTTCAACTTCACTGCTTTCCAAAATTATATATAAACATTATGACTAGCTTCATATTGTTCTATCAATATAAACTCGATTTTAAAATTCTTTACAATTCCACTCTTATAAATATTCTTTCATTTTCAACTGGCGAAATAACAACAGTACCGAAAAAGGAGGGCAGATTCCCTTTATGATGAGTTCCATATAAACATGGACACATGCCAACCTTATATTTATTATCACAAAATTACGACGTATGAACTACTTAAATACATATAAGTAGACACAAATACTTTTTCGTTACGTCTAACGGTTAACAGTGCGTAAAGATTACTAGTCTCTGACTGAGTGCAAACATATAATTTTTGTATCTACAATTTAATTCTATCATTGCTTTCATTATTTTCTGCTTTTATTTTTTTCTTGTTATTTATGAATATTTGATGATAGCTTAAGTGGCTATGATGATGAATACCATCACCACCACAACAACATATCTATATCTCTAATAACAAGTGCCCTATTAACTTATATCGGCTATAAAAAAGAAGAACAATAAAGATTCTCAATGACTGACCCATCAACAAAATCGTAAACAAGTCAATAAACCATTCGTTCATATGAATGAAAGACCAAAGACAAACCAACCACCACACTCTGCAATATTATTCATTGGGCAGAGTTAGCCAAGCAAGCCAGTAAGGTAAGCTGGGAGGCAGGCGGACTGGCATTCGCCCATTTTATACAAATAATAAAAAAAAACAGAATAAGAAGAAATGCCCATAAATTATAATCACCATATAGGAGAAATATTGACGTATGCTCCAGACAATAATAGTCGGGGTTTTTTTACAAGGAATAAAAAAAAACAAACAATAAGATCCATAAAAAATGCATATGACAAAGACCAATAGCTCAGATCGGTGGTATAGCCACCAAAGTCGCCACCAACACCAGCACCACCTTCTTTGATACAAGAAAGAAAGAACGAAAGAAAGAAAGGAAATGCTGGTGAAATGATTGTTCCACCACCCAAACAACATCTCGGTAAGGCATGAGTGCACCTGACAACTTGTACGATATTCTTGTATTTTGTTGATGTTGTTGTTGTTTTTGGGTAAGCACAAGACATGGCGCATGTGCGCCGCCACATGTGTGCTTGGCACTCCAACAGTCAACGAAGAGCAACAGCAGCAACAACGATGAAAAGAACACCCACTAATGAAACTGAGCATTCAACCCAAACCGCCCCATCAAAGCCGTAATGAAATGTTCTAAACAGTATACGGAGGGATAGAGAATAGGAAAGAGTAAGTAGTCGTTATCATAGCCATTGACCATTACCAGACCACAGACTTGAATTTGAAATTCTAGTTAGAGAAATTGTCTAAAGATTCATCATTACAATTTAATCATCACTGGTGGAGGAGCATTGTTTGGCACATAGTATCTGATAATATAAACAAATCATACGATTGTAATGCAGGGTCAATATATGTCAAGTTCCGTGATCTAAGGTAAAGACTCCTTAGTTACAACGGAAACAATTTAAGAAGAACTTTTTATACCCTCCACCATGATTTGGATATTCAAAATAACTAACGTCAATCGAGAATTTTAGGCTAAGTCAGCCATTCAGGATGAAGATCCCCATTCTGACTTACTTATATTGAAAATGTTCTGTGAATAAGTTGTTTTCCTACCAAGGTCCAGGAATGCCAATATATGCTCACTTCGTAATAATAAACCAGTAAGGAAAGTAGTAAAGTCGGACGGGGCCGACTATATGATACCCTTCACCATTATGGGTATATTAAAAAGATGCATCCTAACAGAAGGGTCATTAACATGAAATTGGATGAACTAAAATATGTGACCTTTATCTAAATATGAATCGACTTAGATCATAGATTAATTTAGACTAATTTATGCACATTTTGTTCCTAATGGACGCATTTTGGGTCCCTGGGTTCTACTTAAAATCGGATGAAATTATATGGGAGCTATATCTAAATCTAGATGGATTCCAACAAAACTTGACTCACGTATGGCTAAACTATCTTAAGTACGTAGTACAAAATGTTGTGTCAATCGGCCAAACTTTGAGTTTTTAATGCTCCATTTATTTAAAATCGGAAGAAAATATATATGGGAGCTATATCTAAATCCGAACTGGTTTCAACAAAACTTGACACATGTTATGTTACACAAACTTTAGTACGTTGTGCAAAATTGTATGGCAATCGACCTAACTTTGGGTCTTAAAATCGGATAATTTTCAGGAAACTTTACACACATTATTCTAGACTTAATTCAGTACTCTATGCAAAAAAATTTAATCGGGCAAAAATATATGGGAGCTATATCTTACTCTGAACCGAATTCCACGAAACTTAACACACATCATTCTAGACTTAATTCAGCACTCTATGCTAAATTTCGTCCACCATTAACATTAAATCGGTGGAAAATATATATGGGAGCTATATCTAAATCTGCACCGATAACACACATCGTTCTAGGGTTTATTCAGTACGCTATGCAAAATTTCGTCCAAATCGAAAGATATATAGGGACTTTGGTACACCATTAACATGAAATCGGGCGAACATATATATGATGCTATATCTAAATCTTAACCGATTTTCGCGAAACTTAACACACATCATTCTAGGTTTTATTCAGTACGCTATGCCAAATTCCGTGCAAATCGAAAAATATATAGGGACATTGGTACACTATATACACTAAATAGGTAGGCCACATATATGGGAGCTATATCTAAATCTGAACCAATTTTCACGAAACTTAACACACATCATTCTAGGGTTTATTAGGTACGCGATGCCAAATTTCGTTCAAATCCAAGGATATATATTTATATATATGGACTTTGGCACACCATTCACATTAAATCGGGCGAAAATATATATGGGATCTATAGCTAAATCTAAACCGATTGTCACGAAACTGAACACACATCATTCTAGACTCAAGTCAGTACGCTATGCCAAATTTCGTGGAAATCGAAAGATATATATAGGGACTTTGGTGAACCATTAAATTAAATCGGTCGAACATATATATGAGAGCTACATCTAAATCTGAACCGATTTTCAGGAAATTTTACACGCATTATTATAGACTTAATTTAGTACGCTAGGCCAAATTTCGTGCAAATCGAAAGATATATAGGGACTTTGGTGCACCTGTACGTTGTTTACAATTTAACATGGACAGACATACGGACGGACATGCATAAATCGACTTAGAAAGTGATTCTATGCATATTCTCAAAAGGAACCATGTGTCTATCTCGTGTCCATTTGTCTGTTACAAACATATGCACAAAGACATAATACCCTGTACCACAGTCTGGTTGAGGGTATACAAATGTTGGCACATTACGGATGAGGTAACAGAAGGAGTGCACTAGGTTCCCATCTTTCATCATTAGACAAACGTTTTTTTTTTTTTTGAATCGGATGCTCGGTTCCTATTATATTATAAAACCAGTGAGCGGAGCAGTATAGTCGGACGGGGCCGACCATACGATACCCTACACAACTACCACGGAACTCAAATTTTCTGCGATGTTTATTCCGAGACTGGGGAATATTTCGTGATATTTGCATCCTCTTCCTCACACTGACATATACTCCGATTATTACGAGTATTCAGTACAGCTATTGACCAGATTCCCTTCACCGTGGGTTGTGTTGTGATGTTCGGCTTTCATTTGAGGTCTATAGATCGACTCGAAAATAACACAAAAAATTAAGTTTTCGGTCCACTTCATTCCAAAATTATTATCTGATCATCACCGAAAATTATAGGCGTTGTCCTTGACCATAACTAGAACCTCATGGAACATTTCAAAGCGATCAGCGCTATAGTTCCGCTCTCCAGAGTGATAATGGGTTACTAAATAATATACGAATACGGAGATACCTGTAAATATTTAGGTGTAACTCCCACATCCGAGCACATACAACAATATAATTATATACGCCATAGAATACAAATTTTGTCATTTTTCACACAAAAGTCAGGGTCCATTTGACCCGCTAAATATTGACCGATCTTTCTCCAATCCGCTTCTCCAAAATTTCACGATGTTCGAACCATTATTGCGGCCGTTGGAGCGACCAGAAAAACCGACAAAAATTTAGTATTTGGTCCATTTTATCCCCTAAATATTAACCGATCTTAACCAAAAACAATAGGGGTCTTCATTGGCCAGAACCCATCCTACATGCAAAATTTCGTGAAGATAGGACCATAACTGTGGCCTGTATCGTGTTTACAAATTATAATGGACAGACGGACGGACGGACACACATGTCTAGATCGACTCAGCTAGTCGAGATAAGACGATCGGTATACTTAAAGGTGGGTCTAGGACCAATATTTCGCGGCGTTACAACCTTTTGGAGCTGCACAAAGCTATAATACCCTGACAACATAGTTGTGTAGGGTATAATTAATTTTCTGCAAAAAGTTAACCATTTTGTGGGGGATGATATCAGAAAAAATGATTGATGTTTGGAAGAAATATCCTGATGTACAAAATTTGAATGAAATTGTTGGCTCCCTTCGAGAGTTAACCCCAAATATTTCTAGGTTTACTGTTTCCTAATTTTTATAGGATTTATAACTCATAATTTATCTTGACAACAACAAATACAAGTTTAAGTAGTTAAAAAGACATGTACCATTTTAATATACTTTTCAGTACAAGAAACCAAACGTTTAAAATTTATACATTGCTTTTATTGTTTTAATACCTATCTTCAATTTCAGGTTCATTGTGTTTTTGTTAACGTCTTTCATTTGAATTATTTATTATTTCTTGGAATTGAACTGTTGTTGTTATTTTTTTAATAAATTCATTACTTTTTATTAATATCGTTATTATTTTTACCTCCAGCTTTAATGTTTCATTATTAATTAAACTCATAATTCTTCTACAGAGTTGGTTCTCTTTCCTGTAGAGAAGTAAGTTCTTTCACCTTGCTTTACAAAAACAAAAAAAGAAGTACAGGTGTGCTAAGTAAAAAAATCTAATGATTTTTAAATGCTGGCGGCATGCGTTCTTGGCTTCTTCCGCTTCGTGATGGATAAAAATCTATTTATTATCGACTGCTGACAAGTACGTGTGTGGTCAACGTTTCGTTGATTGTTATGATCATGTTGTGTAATTAATTTCTTATCAGAAATCTATGGATTAAATATCTATGTAAAATATTATTAAAAATGTTAGTCAATATTGAAGACATTACATTAACATGTCAATTGAAAATCTAATATTCAAATATATACTGTTTACATTAAAAAATAACAATAATAAAAAAAACTTAGAGTTAATTTGGAATTGAAATCTATGCACAATTAAAAAAACGAAATCTTGATTCTATTTCCGTTATTATTTTCCAGAAACAATAACCTTTGAGGAAATTGATATACGATACTGAAATAAAATAATGTATACCATTTGAATAAAATTAAAGCTACGTCAACTATTAAATTTCTTAAGGAAATGTGTATTTGTATACCCTACACAACTATGTTGTCTGGGTATAATAGCATTGTGCAGCCCAAGAGTTTTTAACGCCACGAAATATTGGTCCTAGACCCACCTTTAAGTATACTGATCGTCATATCTCGACTAGCTGAGTCGACCTAGACATGTGTGTCCGTCCATTATAATTTGTAAACACGATACATGCCACAGTTATGGACCAATCTTCTCGAAATTTTGCATGTGGAATGGGTTCTGGCCAATAAAGACCTATATTTTTGGTGAAGATCGGTTAATATTTAGGGAATGAAGTGGACCAAAAACTTTATTTTTGGCCGTAATTATGACCCGAACTTCACGAAATTTTAATGGAGAACCGGATTGGGGTAAAGAATAAGCATGTCTGATTTGATAAAGATCGTTCATTATTTAGCTGTTCAAATGGACCCTGACTTTTGTGTGAAAAATTACAAAATTTGTATTCTATGCCATATATATTTACCTCTGAAGGACATATACCCGAGAAGTTGATAGTGTATCCAAGAGGACTGGTTGACCATTCAATCGATACCAAATATAGTAATGTATCTACTCGGATGTGGGAGTTACACTCAAATATTTACAGTTGTTTACCTACTGAGATATTATTTAGTAACCCATTATAAATATAGCGCTGATCGCTTTGAAATTTTCCATGAAATTCCAGATGGGGTCAAGGACAACGCCTATAATTTTCGGTTATGATCAGATAATAATTTTGGGATGAAGTGGACCGAAAACTTAATTTGTTTGTGTTTTTTTTTATAGGCCACAATTATAAACCGAACATCACAACACCACCCACGGTGAAAGGAATCTGGACAAGTAATTAGAGGGGCGGCTGTACTGAATATTAGTAATATTCTAATTCAGTACTCTATGCATAATTTTGTCTCAATTGACAAATATTGGGAGTTTGGTGCATCATTCGCATAAAATCGGACGAAGCTATATATTACAGCTATATCTAAATCTGAACCGATCCCAATCGGACAAATATTGTGAGTTTAGTGCATCATTTACATAGAATCGGACGAAACTATATAGGGGCTCTATTTCTAAATCTGAACAGATTTTCTCTAATTTCAGTAGGGTTCATCCTAGGGCCAAATAAGTGAACTGTGACAAATTTCAAAAATACATAGACGGGCGGACAGACGGCCATGCGTAAATCGACTCAGAAAGTGATTCTATGCATATTCTTAAAAAGAACCATGGGCCTATCTCGTTTCTTTTTAATACTCTGTACCACAGTGTGGTGAAGGTTATAAAATACAGAAAATTCGACTGAAAAACGTGCCCATATCCCCAAAAATATGGAAGTCCTAAAAAGTGGACCAATATTAGGAATTTTGGTATGAGAATTCAAAGTACCAAATTGAGAATTCAAAATACATATATATGGAAGCTATCCTCAAAAGGGGCTAATACAAAATGCTGAATTCCATCCAACTCTATAGGAAAGTGCCAAAAATCTCCAAAATACCGAATATTTGGGGTATCATTATATGGAGGCTATACTAAAACGTGTACCGATATATCCTATATTCAACACTAAACATCCTGGGAGTAATAATAACGTATTTGCAAAATTTCGAAGCTCTATCTTAAGTATTGTGATCTCTATCGTAATTTCCACAGACATACATTCATAAATCGGCATAAAATACTTCGAGGTAAAGCAAAATGTATGACAAATTTAATATAAACGCCACCATATGGTGAAGGTTATAATGAAATTGTTTACACCTTTAATTTTGGTACTAGTTTATGCGACTGGATCCAAATTTATATATGATATTAAATAGCTTTGATTTTTCAATGAGAAAAGGGTTATTCATACCAGAATCAGGGTGCACAGAATAGGAGCAAGAATAGGGTAAAAGTGCAAAGAGATCGTAAAATCATATTAATATTGCTGTCCTGTCTTTGAGGACTCTATCTAAAATCGAACAAGCGTTATTTTTGAAAAATATTTGGAGGACTAACGATTTCGTCTTATGGTTGTTAAAATATGAATTAAAAGGACGCTCGATATAGAAGGAGGATATTTTTTATAAAAATATTCATCATTCGATTTGACTGAAGACATGTCATCTCAGCCCATTAAAAATCGTCCAAATTTGAAATCGAAAATAGGTTCCATAAAGGATGACATTCTAACCTTCTAAGTGTTTCCAACTCCGTTGAGATACGTTCTGAGTTCTGAACAATATAATTGTAATTTCTGCCCTTTTGGTAACATAAACGACCATCAGACGAAATAAATTAACATTCAAATTTGACTAAAGATAACGATTAACATTGACCTTTCAACCATTGTACCACTTTCAGTTTTAATTCCAAGAATTTCATTGTCCACTACAAGGTTACATTCATTTAAAACTACTTAACTACTATATAGCAAAAAGGGAAGATACGAACTATAATTGGCACACTTTCTCTTTTCAAAGTTTTCCAAACTCGTCCCTTTTGGAGTAATAAAACAAATGATGATAAAGTAAAACTAATTATCAAACTACAATAGATAACAATGACAATGATTCAGGAAAACAGCGAACACTTGGACATACAAGTGACCAACGGCATACACAGGTAGCTGAAATAAAAGCAATCCCTTTCACTGGTAGTGGCCAACAAAAAATTAGAACACTTTCACTTTGACCTCAATGTCCTTTTCACTTTCGTTTTAGTTTTAGGAAATAAACGAGAGATTAAAATGAGATTTCCATGACATTTAGACAGAAGAGAGGATTAAAAATTGAGTTTTCAAAACAATACTAAATCTAAGGGATTAAGTTTTATGCAACACGAGATTTGTTGCATAAAACTAGAATAATCATTGTGGAAGGCAGGTAGGTAGGTGACCCAGTTTTGTTATGGTTGTTGTTTTAATTACGTGTTAAATGGCAATCCTTGCAGATTTAGTATAAACCCTAGAAAGGGAAAAAATGGCATTGCACAAGAGGAAATAAAGTGTGTCGTTCGCTTGCAAACAATTGAATTCAAAATCTCCTATTTTTGGTAATAGAAGATTGCTATTATTTGCACTTGGTCTTTATTGTCCCAGATTTTTCATATTTTGCAATTTGATATTTATTTCTATTTAGTTTTGCATTTATCTCTTCCATTGTATTGTCAGCAAATACTCTTCGTACCCACCATTGTGTCTAGGCACACAGAGGTTTGAATGGCTGCTTTTGTTTGATCCTCCAAAAAATATGATGATCCTCAAGAGACGTAGTAGGGGCGTTCGACATTTGTAAGTAGTATTTGCCATTTTTATTTGCGTTTTTGTTTTCTTTCTTTTATTAAAATGTCCTCGAAATCCACAAGCTGACAACACAAGCGTGGGAATATGAAAAGGTGTTTTTTTCGAGTTTAGACAAGCAGTGGAGGATATCAGATTGGTGAATATTTATTGTTTGAAAAATATGCCGACTTAGGGGTTGAACAAATGGGATCACAAACTGTTATTTGTGTTTTTGAAGCGTAGAAAGATTTTGAACGTTTTGATTGTATTCTAGTAACAGGATTAAGCCAAAATTTGCACATTTTACATGTTGAATATCTTATGATGAACATAAAATGCAGGTGATGAATTTCAGGTTGTTATATTTTCTAAGAAATCAAAAGCGCGGATTTTTTAAATAATATTTTTTCATGGACTACTATAGGCGTGGATTTTTTAAATGATTTTTTTTTCAGAGAAAAGAGGCGTGGATTTTTTAAATAATATTTTTTTGAGGTCCTTACTATAGGCGTGGATTTTTTAAACTATTTTTTTCAGAGACTACTATAGGCGTGGATTTTTTAAATTATTTTTTTAGGGACTACTATAGGCGTGGATTTTTTAAATTATTTTTTTCAGAGACTACTATAGGCGTGGATTTTTTAAATTATTTTTTTAGGGACTACTATAGGCGTGGATTTTTTAAATTATTTTTTTCAGAGACTACTATAGGCGTGGATTTTTTAAATTATTTTTTTCAGAGACTACCATAGGCGTGGATTTTTTAAATTATTTTTTTCAGAGACTACTATAGGCGTGGATTTTTATACCCTACACAACTATGTTGTCAGGGTATTATAGCTTTGTGCAGCCCCAAATGTTTGTAACGCCGCGAAATATTGGTCTTAGACCCACCTTTAAGTATACCGATCGTCATATCTCGACTAGCTGAGTCGATCTAGACATGTGTGTCCGTCCGTCCGTCCGTCCGTCTGTCCATTATAATTTGTAAACACGATACAGGCCACAGTTATGGACCAATCTTCACGAAATTTTGCATGTAGGATGGGTTCTGGCCAATGAAGACCCCTATTGTTTTTGGAAAAGATCGGTTAATATTTAGGGGATGAAATGGACCAAATACTAAATTTTTGTCGGTTTTTCTGGTCACTCCAGAGGCCGCAATTATGGCCCAAACACCGCGAATTTTTGCATGGAGAAGAAGATCGGGCCAGAGAATAAGCATGCATGTTTTGATAAAGATCGGTCAATATTTAGCGGGTCAAATGGACCCTGTCTTTTGTGTGAAAAATGACAAAATTTGTATTCTATGGCATATATATTTACTCCTGGAGGATGTAGACCCCAGGAGTTGATAGCACATCCAAGAGGAGTGGTTGGCCTTTAAATTGATACCAAATATAGTGATGTATCTACTCAGATGTGGGAGTTACAGTCAAATATTTACAGGTGCTTACGTATTCAGATATTATTCAGTAACCCATTACCACATTAGAGGGAGAAATATCGCGCTGATGGCTTTGAAATTTTTCATGAAATTCCAGTTATGGTCAAGAACAACGCCTATAATTTTCGGTGATGATCAGATTAAAATTTTGGGATGAAATGGACCGAAAACATAATTTTTTGTGTGTTTTCGAGTAGAGTATAATCCGAAAATCACAACACAACCCACCGTGAAGGTAATCTGGACAAGTAATTAGAAGGACTGTACTGAATATTCGAAAAAAGTAAGGAAGAGGTGTTGTTAACCTCTAATCGGACAAGAGGGGGCAAATATCACGAAATATTACTCAGACTCGGAATAAACATCCTCAGAAAGTTAGAGTTCGTGGTAGTTGTGTAGGGTATCGCATGGTCGGCCCCGTCCGACTATACTGCTCCGCTCACTGGTTTAAATTATTTTTTCAGAGACTATTATAGGCGTGGATTTTTTAAATTATGAAACAGCATATGACCGTTGCCCTGGTCATGACATTAAAATTCTGCTAGGAGATTTGAATGCAAAAATCGGAAAGGAAAATATCTTTGGCCACACCGTCGAAAAATTCAGCATCCATGAAGAAACATCAGACGACGGCATGAGGTTGATTGACTTCGCGGCAGCAAAAAACATGGTAGTTAGCAGCACCAGATTCAAGGATCTCGATATACACAAGGCAACATGGATTTCTCCCGATCGAACAACGAGAAATTTAATCGATCATGTTGTAATAGAAGGAAGGCATTCATCTAGTGTTTTAGACGTCCGATCGATCCGAGGACCGAATATCGATTCGGACCATTACCTTGTGGCAGCCAAGGTACGCACTCGTCTTAATGTCGTTTGACGTCGAAAAGCTGCAAACACAACAGATAGCAGAAGCCTACCTCGCTCAAGTTACACATCTGCTTGACGAAAGCATCCCCTGTCCCGATAATAATATAGAAGCACGGTGGCAGAGAATTGCCCACTCCCTACAAACTGCAGCAAAAGCAACACTTGGGTACCAAAGACCACCGTGGTACGATCAGGAGTGTCGTAATGCTACTGATATGAAAAACGCAGCGTATAGGGCAACCCTGCGGACAGTAGCAACACGTAATGCGATGGAGAACTATCGGGAGAAAAGGAGAGAGGAGAAACGTATTTTCAGAAAAAAAGAAGAAAGAACAAGAAAAACATGAGCGTGAGCAAATCGACATGTACAGGTGTCAGAATGAAGTCCGAAAATTATACCAACGGGTAAAACACCAAACCGAAAGCTTTGGCGCAGGCACATTCTCCTGTAGAGATGAAGATGGAAACCTTGTGACAGATACAGACAGTGTGCTGCGGATCTGGAAGGAGTATTTAAAAAAAACTTCTGGTATCAAACAATTGCGGTGAAGAGTATACCCCAGAACCAATAGTAGATTGCGGTATAGAGGGTATACCACCTAGCCAAGATGAAGTCAGAATAGCAATCAATCGGCTGAGGAATAATAAAGCGGCAGGTGCCTATGGGTTACAAACCGAACTATTCAATACTGGTGGTCAGATGCTGGTAAGGAGCATGCACCAGCTGATTAGTACAATTTGGCAGAAGAATTCATGCCCAATGATTGGAACCTCAGCATCCTGTGTCCCGTGCACAAAATATAGGAATAAGTCTCCTTCCCATTGGATATAAAGTGCTAACCAGCGTACTATGTGAACGACTGAAGCCAATGGTCAATGACATTATTGGACCATACCAAATCAGACCTGGCAAAACCACCATTAACCAGATTTTCACTCTGCGCCAAATCCTGGAAAAAAACCCACGAAAAACACATCGACACATTCCACCTATTCGTCGACTATAAAGCCGCATTCGACAGCCCTATCCGTTCAGAGGTGTATAAGGCATGTCTGCGTTTGACATTCCTGCAAAATTAATACGGCTCTGCAGGATAACTTTAACTTTAACTAATACCGAACGAGGATTCAGACAAAGTGACAGTTTGTTGTGTGACCTTTTTACAAATCCTGCTGGAAAAGGTCATACGAGAGGCAAAAGTAAACAGAAATGGCACTCTGTACACCAAACAACACATGTTAATCGCCTACGTCGATGACATCGACATAATCGGTCGAACACTGAGAACGGTAACAGCCACCTTTGAACAAATTGAAAAGGAGTATGCCAAAGTGGGTCTGGTAGTAAACGGCGAGAAGACCAAGCTTATGGTACCAACGCGCAAGACGTCCAGTAGACTCGAACCAACTATGGCACTTGAGAACTGCAGCTTCGAGAAAGTCAAAGTTTTGATATACCTTGGTAACGCCATAAACAAAAGGAATGACATCAGTTTTGAAATTCGGAGAAGGATTGTGATGGCCAACAAATGCTACTATGGTCTGAGCAAACAACTCAAAAGCATGGCCACCTCCCGCCAGACCAAACTCACACTCTACCAGACGTTGATACTACCCGTGCTGTTATATAGATCTGAAGCATGGGTACTTGCGCAAGCAGATGAGGCAGCTCTTGGAGTGTTTGAGAGAAAAATTTTCCGAAAGATCTATGGGCCGATTTGCGTTGACGGTGAATATCGCTGTCGAATGAACCATGAGTTGTACGAGCTATTCTCGGACATCGACATTGTTAGACATATTGAGCTGCAGCGACTACTTTGGCTAGGTCGTGTTGTGAGAATGGATGAAGATGCCCCAGCCCAGAAGGGGCGAAGCGAACCAGCTGATGGTTCACGCAGAAGGGGGAGGCCACGAATAAGATGGAAAGAACAAGTGGAAGACAACATTGACGAATATAGTCTTTCAAATGGGAAAAACTGCGCAAAACACTGACGCGCCTGGAAATCTTTTTTAAGCTCAGCTTATGGAACGAAAGTTCTATCACAAGCCAGCTATGTAAGTAAGTAAGTATAGGCGTGGATATGTTAAATTACACTATAGGAGTGCAATTTTTAAATAAATTTTAATGAGGTAATCCAAATATGTCATATAATTTACTACACATATTTTATCGCCTAGTTAATCTTCATTTTGGCTTTAATCCAATTTACTTTCTTTTAAAGAATTTTAACAAAGATATTATAAAATTTTTTCTACTTTAGTAGCAATTCAAGAATTTTCCTATGAAAAATACTTTAAATATTTGATATCCAATCGCGTTCATATTCGCCGCTAACAATTTCAAGATAATATGTCTAACACTTTTTGAAGATATTTAATCGAGCAATAACAATTTATAAAATGCCGCAAACAATAGTGGCTTAAATGCAACTGAAAATAATAAAAAATACAGCCACACCAACAACACTATACCCCACCAATCGACCAAGATCTCATACCTATGCAATACATCATAATTTTCCTGTCACTCATTGTACAGTACAAGTTTGTTTTTCCAACAACAACAACAACGTCACCATTGCCAATGCCAACTTCCATCGCCATGGCCATCTCGTATATATGAATCATTAAGACAATGATTAAAATACCATGAGATTGGCTTTGTCGTGGCTAGTAGGAAAATTGCAAGCAGTGACATTAGCACCAACAAACAATAAAACGCAACAACAACAGCAGCAGAACACGACTGCAAGGCACAAACAATAATAAAATGCTGACAACAGACAGACCCCACTGCTTAACAACAGATTGCCGAGTTATAGACGTCAATCAAACAAGAGCAGCTGCGGGAGTCGGTGATTGTTGAAAGTGTTGAGATTCGAAGTGGAATATATGCAATATTATTTAAAAAGTCGACACTTATAGTATAATAGTCCTTGAAAAATATTCTTTAAAAAGTCCACGCCTTATAATAGTCCTTGAAAAATATTCTTTAAAAAGTCCACGCCTTATAATAGTCCTTGAAAAATATTCTTTAAAAAGTCCACGCCTTATAATAGTCCTTGAAAAATATTCTTTAAAAAGTCCACGCCTTATAATAGTCCTTGAAAAATATTCTTTAAAAAGTCCACGCCTTATAATAGTCCTTGAAAAATATTCTTTAAAAAGTCCACGCCTTATAATAGTCCTTGAAAAAATATTTTTAAAAAATCCACCCCTTATAATAGTCCTTGAAAAAATATTTTTAAAAAATCCACGCCTTAATAATAGTCCTTGGAAAAATATTCTTTAAAAAATCCACGCCTATTATAATAGTCCTTAAAAATATATATTTAAAAAATCCACGCCTATTATAATAGTCCTTAAAAAAATATATTTAAAAAATCCACGCCTATTATAATAGTCCTTAAAAAAATATATTTAAAAAATCCACGCCTATTATAATAGTCCTTGAAAAAATATATTTAAAAAATCCACGCCTATTATAATAGTCCTTGAAAAAAAATTTAAAAAATCCACGCCTATTATAATAGTCCTTGAAAAAATATATTTAAAAAATCCACGCCTATTATAATAGTCCTTGAAAAAATATATTTAAAAAATCCACGCCTATTATAATAGTCCTTGAAAAAATATATTTAAAAAATCCACGCCTATTATAATAGTCCTTGAAAAAATATATTTAAAAAATCCACGCCTATTATAATAGTCCTTGAAAAAATATATTTAAAAAATCCACGCCTATTATAATAGTCCTTGAAAAAATATATTTAAAAAATCCACGCCTATTATAATAGTCCTTGAAAAAATATATTTAAAAAATCCACGCCTATTATAATAGTCCTTGAAAAAATATATTTAAAAAATCCACGCCTATTATAATAGTCCTTGAAAAAATATATTTAAAAAATCCACGCCTATTATAATAGTCCTTGAAAAAATATATTTAAAAAATCCACGCCTATTATAATAGTCCTTGAAAAAATATATTTAAAAAATCCACGCCTATTATAATAGTCCTTGAAAAAATATATTTAAAAAATCCACGCCTATTATAATAGTCCTTGAAAAAATATATTTAAAAAATCCACGCCTATTATAATAGTCCTTGAAAAAATATATTTAAAAAATCCACGCCTATTATAATAGTCCTTGAAAAAATATATTTAAAAAATCCACGCCTATTATAATAGTCATTGAAAAAATATATTTAAAAAATCCACGCCTATTATAATAGTCCTTGAAAAAATATATTTAAAAAATCCACGCCTATTATAATAGTCCTTGAAAAAATATATTTAAAAAATCCACGCCTATTATAATAGTCCTTGAAAAAATATATTTAAAAAATCCACGCCTATTATAATAGTCCTTGAAAAAATATATTTAAAAAATCCACGCCTATTATAATAGTCCTTGAAAAAATATATTTAAAAAATCCACGCCTATTATAATAGTCCTTGAAAAAATATATTTAAAAAATCCACGCCTATTATAATAGTCCTTGAAAAAATATATTTAAAAAATCCACGCCTATTATAATAGTCCTTGAAAAAAAATATATTTAAAAAATCCACGCCTATTATAATAGTCCTTGAAAAAATATATTTAAAAAATCCACGCCTATTATAATAGTCCTTGAAAAAATATATTTAAAAAATCCACGCCTATTATAATAGTCCTTGAAAAAATATATTTAAAAAATCCACGCCTATTATAATAGTCCTTGAAAAAATATATTTAAAAAATCCACGCCTATTATAATAGTCCTTGAAAAAATATATTTAAAAAATCCACGCCTATTATAATAGTCCTTGAAAAAATATATTTAAAAAATCCACGCCTATTATAATAGTCCTTGAAAAAATATATTTAAAAAATCCACGCCTATTATAATAGTCCTTGAAAAAATATATTTAAAAAATCCACGCCTATTATAATAGTCCTTGAAAAAATATATTTAAAAAATCCACGCCTATTATAATAGTCCTTGAAAAAATATATTTAAAAAATCCACGCCTATTATAATAGTCCTTGAAAAAATATATTTAAAAAATCCACGCCTATTATAATAGTCCTTGAAAAAATATATTTAAAAAATCCACGCCTATTATAATAGTCCTTGAAAAAATATATTTAAAAAATCCACGCCTATTATAATAGTCGTTGAAAAAATATATTTAAAAAATCCACGCCTATTATAATAGTCGTTGAAAAAATATATTTAAAAAATCCACGCCTATTATAATAGTCGTTGAAAAAATATATTTAAAAAATCCACGCCTATTATAATAGTCGTTGAAAAAATATATTTAAAAAATCCACGCCTATTATAATAGTCGTTGAAAAAATATATTTAAAAAATCCACGCCTATTATAATAGTCCTTGAAAAAATATATTTAAAAAATCCACGCCTTATAATAGTCCTTGAAAAAATTATTTAAAAAATCCACGCCTTATAATAGTCCTTGAAAAATATATTTAAAAAATCCACGCCTATTATAATAGTCCTTGAAAAATATATTTAAAATATCCACGCCTATTATAATAGTCCTTGAAAAATATATTTAAAATATCCACGCCTATTATTATAATAGTCCTTGAAAAAATATTCTTTAAAAAATCCACGCCTTAAAAAGTCCTTGAAAAAATATTCTTTAAAAAATCCACGCCTTATAATAGTCCTTGAAAAATATGTTTTAAAAATCCACGCCTTATAATAGTCCTTGAAAAAATATTCTTTAAAAAATCCACGCCTTATAATAGTCCTTGAAAAATATATTATTTAAAAATCCACGCCTTATAATAGTCGCGGAAAAAAATATTATTTAAAAAATCCACGCCTTATAATAGTCGCGGAAAAAAATATTATTTAAAAAATCCACGCCTTACGTAGTCCTTGAAAAATATTTTTTAAAAAGTCCACGCCTTATAATAGTCCTTGAAAAATATTCTTTAAAAAGTCCACGCCTTATAATAGTCCTTGAAAAATATTATTTAAAAAAACCACGACTCACTTGCCCCAAGAAAAAAATTCTTTAAAAAATCCACGCCTTTTAATGGTCCCTGAAAAATATCTTTAAAAAGTCCACGCCTTACAAAGACCTTGAAAAATATTCTTTAAAAAGTCCACGCCTTACAAAGATCTTGAAAAATCTTCTTTAAAAAGTCCACGCCTTGTAATGACCTTGAAAAATATTCTTTAAAAAGTCCACGCCTTATAATAGTCCTTGAAAAATATTCTTTAAAAAGTCCACGCCTTATAATAGTCCTTGAAAAATATTCTTTAAAAAGTCCACGCCTTATAATAGTCCTTGAAAAATATTCTTTAAAAAGTCCACGCCTTATAATAGTCCTTGAAAAATATTCTTTAAAAAGTCCACGCCTTATAATAGTCCTTGAAAAATATTCTTTAAAAAATCCACGCCTTGTAATAGTCCTTGAAAAATATTATTTAAAAAATCCACACGCCTATAATAGTCCTTGAAAAATATTCTTTAAAAAATCCACGCCTAAATAATAGTCCTTGAAAAATATTCTTTAAAAAGTCCACGCCTTATAATAGTCCTTGAAAAATATTCTTTAAAAAGTCCACGCCTTATAATAGTCCTTGAAAAATATTTTTAAAAAGTCCACGCCTTATAATAGTCCTTAAAAAAGTTCACGCCTTATAATAGTCCTTGAAAAATATTCTTTAAAAAGTCCACGCCTTATATAGTCCTTGAAAAATATTTTTTAAAAAGTCCACGCCTTATAATAGTCCTTGAAAAATATTCTTTAAAAAGTCCACGCCTTATAATAGTCCTTGAAAAATATTCTTTAAAAAGTCCACGCCTTATATAGTCCTTGAAAAATATTTTTTAAAAAGTCCACGCCTTATAATAGTCCTTGAAAAATATTCTTTAAAAAGTCCACGCCTTATAATAGTCCTTGAAAAAATATATTTAAAAAATCCACGCCTATTATAATAGTCCTTGAAAAAATATATTTAAAAAATCCACGCCTATTATAATAGTCCTTGGATTATAAAATATATTTAATTATAATAGTCCTTGAAAAAATATATTTAAAAAATCCACGCCTATTCCTTTGATAGCCATTTAAAAAGTAGTCTTTAAAAAGTCCACGCCTTATAATAGTCCTTGAAAAAGTAGTCTTTAAAAAGTCCACGCCTTATAATAGTCCTTGAAAAAGTAGTCTTTAAAAAATCCACGCCTATTTGTGGCTCATGAAAAATATCTTTAAAAAATCCACGCCTTATAATAGTCCTTGAAAATATTATTTAAAAAATCCACGCCATATAATAGTCCTTAAAAATATTCTTTAAGAAATCCACGCCTTATAATAGTCCTTGGAAAAATATTCTTTAACAAATCCATGCCTTATAATAGTCCTTGAAAAAATATTCTTTAATAAAACCAAGCCTCATAATAGTCCTTGAAAAAATATATTTAAAAAATCCACGCCTTAAATAGTCCTTGAAAAATATATTTAAAAAATCCAGGCTTGTGGTAGTCCTCGAAAAAATATATTTAAAAAATCTACGCCTTGGTCAGACCTTTGAAAAAATATATTTAAAAAATCCACGTCCACGCCTTATGATAGTCCTTGAAAAATATTCTTTAAAAAGTCCACGCTTTAGAATAGTCTTTGAAAAATATTCTTTAAAAAATCCACGCCTTATAATAGTCCTTTAAAATATTATTTTAGAAATCTACACCTAAAAAATTATAATTTAAATTTTTGTAGTTAAGTCACTTCTGCCCTCATTGTCCACGTTTTTTTGTTTATGCCAACAAGATGCAAGTTGTTAGATAAAGTTATTAAAGAACCGATTGACAATGAAACAACTTTACAAGTGCAACCAGTCATAGCGAACAAAGCGGCCAGCAAACATTTGCAGTTGCAATTGCCAACAGTTTACAAACAGCAACAAAAACAGCTAAAACCAATTTCATAATAACAATAATTGGCTAAAACAAAAAGAGAGGCGGAATGTGGGGTTGGAAAAAAGACAAACACTGTAATCCAAACATGAAGAACTCGTAGGTGATTTTCAATTCAATTGATTGTGATCATATATACCTACGTACATACATACCGATCTTTATAGCGACCAGATAGACTGGATTTGTGTGACTGGCGAAATGACTGACTATCTTTTTAGTCCCCATTGCAGAAGTGTACACGTCATCTAGCCCAACAAACACTTTAATTGATCTAAACAATTGTACATAATTGTAATAGAATTTCAATTAAATGATCTTGTTGTTATTGTTTTTGTTGTTGCTGGTAATTATTGTTTTTGATGGCTTGTTGTGATGTTATGTTAAACACGAAATTGTCGAAGATGTTTTTATAAATAGATCGATTGATTGGTTTTGTATGATTGGCCAAAGAGACAAGGATACATTTATCCTGAGCCAGTTTGTAGAGGTCTCTTGACTATTATAGATAAGGGGCGAAATGGGATTTTGCAATAGAAAAAACATTCAAAAATGTTGGCCGATGTACGACTTAATTTCTGAAAATATTCTTAATTAAGGATAATTTGGCGACCATTGGTCCTGCCGGACAATTTTTCCCTGACAACATGGGTATAGTTGAAAAAGTTTTTTGGAGCTACTTTCCATTGCAATTAAAAAAAATCAAAAATGTTACCCAATGCCGTCGTAATTAACGATTTCCGAAATTATCCTTGACGAGGGCTAATTTTGAGACCATTGGTCCATCAGGAAAATACTACCAGGACAAAATGGGTATAACTGGATAGGTAATAGAGTCTACTTTACATTTAAATAGTAAAAAGTTCCAAAAATGTTGTCCTAGGCCATCATATAAAACGATTTCTGAAAATATCCTTGATTAAGGATAAATTTGCGACCATTGGCCCATCAAGACATTTTTTCCAGACCAACATGTGTATCGTTGAAAAGGTAGTTGAGTCTACTTTCCATTGTAATTGTAAAAAATTCTGCCAGATGCCGTCTTATTTAAGGATTTCAGATAATATCCTTGATTTGGCGACCATCAGGACAATTTTTTCAGGACAACATGGTTATCGTTGGAAGGTTATTGATCGTACTCTACAGTGCACTAAAAAATATCGAAAATGATGCCGATACCGTCGTAGTTAACGATTTTTCGAAATATACTTAATTAAGGATAATTTGGAGACCATTGTTTCATCCGGACAATTATTCTAGAGCAACATGTGTATCGTTGAAAAGGCAATAGAGACTACTTTCCATTGCAATAGTAAAAAAATTTGCCAGATGTCGTCGTATTTAACGATTTCAGAAAATATCCTTGATTAAGGATAATTTGGCGACCATCAGGACAATTCTTTCAGAACAACACGGGTATCGTTGGAAAGGCTATTGTGTCTATTTTTCATTGCAGTAATAAAAAGTTTCAAAAATGTGGCCCGATGCCGTCATATTTAACGATTTCTGAAAATATCATTGATTAAGGATAATTTGGCGACCATTGGGCCATCAGGAAAACATGGGTATCATAGCAAAGGGTATTGAGTCTACTTTCTATTGCAACAGAAAAAACGATTCTGAACTTTTTAACGATTTCTGAACATATCCTTGATTAAGGATAATTTGGAGACCGTTGGTTCATCGGGTCGAATTTTTCAGAGCAACATGGCTATAGTTGGAAAGGCTATTGAGCCTACTTGTCCGACTTTTCATGGACATTTTGAATGTACATCACACTTGTTATACCCCTCAACACACTGTGGAACAGGGTATTATGTCTTTGTTCATATGTTTGTAACAGGCAAAAGGAAACTTTCTAAGTCGATTTATGCATGTCCGTCCGTCTGCCTGTGTTAAATTCTAAACAAAGTACAGGTCTCATTTATGATCCGATTTTGATGAAATTTGGTACAGCTAATTTGTTTTGCCCAATGACGAATCCTTTTAAAATTGGGAAAAATCGATTTATATTTAGATATAGCTCCCATCTATATTTTCGTCCGATTTAAAGTAAATGGTGCACCAAAGTCTCTATATATCTTTCGATTTGCACGAAATTTGGCATAGCATACCGAATTGAGCCTAGAATGATGTGTGTTAAGTTGCGTGAAATTCGTTTCAGATTTAAACATGGCTCCCATGTATATTTTCGTCCGATTTTATGTAAGTACATATAAATCTATAAAATTGCACGATATTTGACATAGCGTACTGAAATAAGTTTAGAGTGATGTGTGCTAAGTTTCGTGAAAATCGGTTCAAATTTAGATATACCTACCATATATATATATATTCATCCGATTTTATGTAAATGGTGCACCAAAACACTTATATGTCTATGTGTGCTAAGTTTCGTGAAAATCGCATCAGATTTAGATTTGGCTCTTATATATTTGCGTCCGATTTTATGTATATGGTGTATCAAAGTCCCTATATATCTTTCGATTTTCACGAAATTTAATTGAGTCTAGAATTATGTGTGCTAAGTTTTGGAAATATCCAAAAATGTTTTGTCTGTTCTATATACAAGATATTGTATATATTGTATTTTGGTGCGATTTTATGTAAATGGTGTGCCAGTTTTCGAATGGCACGAAATTTTGCAAAACGTACTGAATTAAATAAAAAAACCAGTGAGCGGAGCAGTATAGTCGGACGGGGCCGACCATGCGATACCCTACACAACTTCCATGAAAATCTAACCTTTTGTGGTTTTATATTCTGAGATTGGGCAATATTTCGCGATATTTGCACACTTTTGACTGGCTAGAGGTCAGCAAATGTTACTAATAATCAGTACAGCACCTCTAATTACTTGTCCAGATTCCCTTCACCGTGGGTTGTGTTGTGATGTTCGGCTTTCGACTCGAAAAGTACAAATAATTAAGTTTTCGGTCCACTTCATCCGAAAAATATTATCTGATCATCACCTAACATTTTAGGCGCTGTCCTTGACCATAACTGGAACCTCGTGGAACATTTCAAAGCAATCAGCGCTATATTTCCGCCCTCCAGTGTGGTAATAGGTTACTAAATAATATATGAATACGTAAGCACCTGTAAATATTTAAGTGTAACTCCCGCATCCGAGTACCTACGACAATATAGAGATGTTTAGAGTACGTGGGTACCTTGCGGTCTTACCCCACGGTGCTGTAAACACCAGTTAATACAAAGCGTCAACCAACGCCCCCACACCGAAATGCAGGTACCAATCGATCACACGTATTTGGACGCGATCACCTCCTTGGATGAGGAGCGGAGCCCATCTAAAACTCCTGCCTTTCTATGGGTCAGGCACCCGGTTGTAATGCAACTCCACACCGAGCCACAGCTCTACCCGCGATTTGGGTATAAACCACATCCAGCACGATGCTCCCCGAAGGGCCAACACCAACTGCCAGGCTAGATCCGCAGACCTAGGGGCCCTGACACCCGTGCTACCGAAACCTTCGGTCAGGTTCATAGCCAAAGCTATTACCAGTAGAACCCCAAACAGTTCGAGACTGGTCACTCACAGACTATAGCCTCTGCCCAGCTTCATAGCCAAAGCTACTACCATTAGGACTAAACATGCAGGCTCTCTACAATGAAACAATTGCTGAAAGGGCATACAATGCAAAAGTGGCCACCAACATCACACGATATTGGTAGCCACCATGCATCTCACCCCTCCCAACAATTATTCCACAAGCCTGCTAGTCCGGGAATGGTCCCCCACAGACTAAACTCTGCACGTTTTCGTAGCCGAAGCTACTACCATTTGAACTTGTAACTGCAGGCTCTCCACAATGGAATGACCATAAAGAGAGGATGAAAACAGATGCAAAAACCAACACCTCGATGCTAATCTCGATGCTAATTCCCACACCGTCTCCATCCTGACCCAATGATCATTCCACATGGTGACCCTACTAGTTTCGATCCACGATCCGGGACTAGTAAATCCAAAGACACCAAAGACGCCACCGGAACACCAGAATTCCCTCACGGGCATTCCGCACAACACACACACACACCAAACAACAAAACCTCCCAACCTCTCAACAGTCCACACAAACAATCCACACAGGACAGTGACCGCAACCACTCGGGTATCCGGCCCGTCGGATCAAACACACTGGACAGTGACTAAACACCCTCACGGATGTCCAGCCCGTCGGACCAAGCACCCGAGCAACGAGCAATCAAGGGCCCTAGCCAAACACGTCTAAACAGACGGTTCGACACCACCAACAGACAACAGCGACCGAAACCACCACCGCAACACAACCTCCCATCAGACCACACATCTCACACCCACACAGGACAGTGACCATAACCACTCGGGCCTACGACAATATAATTGGTATCAATTTAAAGGTCAACCCCTCCGCTTGGATATACTATAAACTTCTCGGGTCTATGTCCTTCAGTGGTAAATATATACGCTATAGAATACAAATTTTGTAATTTTTCACACAAAAGTTAGGGTCCATTTGACCCGCTAAATATTGGCCGGTCTTTATAAAAACAGGCATGCTTATTCTTTGGCCCGATCCCCTTCTCCATGCAAAAATTCGCGGTGTTTGGCCCATAATTGCGACCTCTGGAGCGACCAGAAAAACCGACCAAAATCAAGTTTTTGGTCCATTTCACCCCTTAAATATTAACCGATCTTTTCCAAGAACAATAGGGGTCTTCATTGGCCAGAACCCATCCTACATGCAAAATTTTTGGAAGATTGGTCCATAACTGTGGCCTGTATCGTGTTTACAAATTATAATGGACAGACGGACGGACACACATGTCTAGATCGACTCAGCTAGTAGAGATATGACGATCGGTATACTTAAAGGTGGGTCTAGGACCAATATTTCGCGGCGTTACAAACTTTTGGGGCTCCACAAAGCTATAATACCCTGACAACATAGTTGAGTAGGGTATAATGATGTGTGTTAAGTTTTAGAAATATCTAAAGGTGTTTTGTCTGTTCATTATATACAAGACATTGTATATATTAGCGCCTCTTGTATGTACCCATAGTGGTGAAGGGTATCATATAGTCGGCCCGCCCGACCTTTGAACTTTTCTTACTGTTTTATTTTTAGTTTTTGGTATCAGAGTCATTACAATAAACTCTACCCCACTGTGCACTGATTAGAACAAGTGTTGGGTGCTTCATCACCCAAAGACACCACACGTCCGTCATCTAACGAAACAAAATTATTAGGCGGCATATGGAAGTTGCAAAGCATCGACAGATAAGCTGAAAAAAACCCAACGACAAACAGACAATCAGACAGACATTGAAAACGCTACAATTCTTTTCATCTGGAGCTGCGTTCGGTTTTTTTCATTTTCTAAAAATCGCGTGCCAAACATACGATTGAAATATACATTGCATCGCGCTTCAGATCTTAGCCCCGTTTTTCATACAAACAATCCGTAAAGATTTACATCATGACGACCGATGTATGGAGATGGAACTTGCAGACACATCCGCACTTGCATAGTAAGTGTATATATGTAACTGGGAATATGGTTGGCTGGCGGGCTGCCTACTACCTATGAATGATATATATGTACGTTCAGTGATGCTCAAACCGCAAAAACATGAAGGAGGAGGTTGAAAATGACTGAAGTTAAACATATTATTTAGATATAAGTATGTAAGAGGATGACAATGATCTTCATTCACATTGTAATAATGATGATGTTGAAGACGTTTTTCTTTCTAACATTTTGCAGGTGATCTCTTGAAAGAACAACAACACATTATGCAGCTGTTGTATTTGTGTGTTCATGTATTTTTATTATTTATATATTTTTTCTATTACCGTTTGCAGATTTCGTTTAACAAGTAAATCCACATTATCAAAAGTACACTATTCTCGCCTTTAAAGAATTTATGAACGAAAACTCAGTAGATGACAGCCAGTGAAGTATGGCCAGCAGGTCTGCCGGCTTGACAGCCTACTTATTCTTAAACGATGTCCAGCCTTGCTGACTGACTGAACGGCTGGGAGGCTGGCTAGAGATGCTAGCAACATAGTAGTAAGCCTTAAAACTAGATTTGGATAACTGACTGCCACACTTGCCTAGTTAAATGCCCATCTGGATGAGTGTGGATGAATGAGTGAATGACTGACTGCCTGACTGGTCGATCGACCGGCTGGCCAGCCTGCCGCCTGCGTTAGTCAGTGACCGTAGGCTAAGCTGGTGTAAACTAAGTCTTAATATATTTTAAGGAAAAGTCCAAAAATGGAAAACAGGAAGCCATTTGCAATATTCCAGATATCAGCAATTACGCCATGTTTAGTCGTGTTGGCAAAGATTTGATGACAAACCAGATGTTGAATTCAAGGCAGATGTATTCTTAATATTTGAAAATGGTATTAATTTGAGGACAGTTTTTTTATATATGGTTATAATCGATTTAAATAATTAATTTTAATATTTTCAATAATTTTAACTAAACGAACTAGGAATTTTGAATATATGAGTTGTGGACATGCCTCGTTTCAAATTGCATAAATTGTAGTGTGAATAAAAATTCCAAATAACTTTTGGATGAACTAGAAATTTATGAAGTAGAAATGTCAAATTTAAATTTTATTGATTAAAAACTATATCAATGATATGTAAACTAGTAAGAAAATGGCCAAGGTCGGACGGGACCGATTATACTATACATATACCTTGTTCCCTTTAAAAGATGTTGCTTTTGTGTGGACACTATCGCTTGGCCAGGCGTGGCATTTATGGCAAACCCTTGATATAAATCCGGACAATATTAAATTTATGATCTGTATATTCGACTTCAATCAGTTCACACACACACACACAAATAAGCAATGGTCAATTTTATGTCAATCGGGTGAATTTTAAAATACGTCAAGGCGACCTGTGCAAAACTTCATCTCAAACGGGCAAACGATTGACATTTGGTGCATATTGAGTTGGGGAAAAAGAAATCCATTATTTTTTCAACATATGTACTGATAGATGATAGATAAAGTATCGATCAATCAATTTCAGATTTATGCTCGTTGGAAGGGTGACATTTCGCAGTAAAAAGATTATGTTGCTTTTTTTGTTTAGTTGTGAGTTACAGGGTGGTAAAAATGGAAGTGAACAAAGTGAAAATTCGGTACGTTTTACAGATTTTCTTTGGCGAAGGCGAAATGCAAGGTAAGCGGCTTAAATTGTGAATGGTTTTATGGTTCCTGTACAGTAACAGCCAATTATATGCAATTTTAGTTTTGTAGATTCCGTTCAGGAATTTTTAATGTTAAAGATGCACCTCACACATGTCGATAATGTCGATAAAATCGGAGAAATGATCGAAGTTGACCTGCATGCTAGCAGTCGTAACATCGAAAACGAGCTAAAAATCAACCATAAAACTGTTTTAACCTATTTACAATTGACAAGAAACGGCCAGAATTGGCCAACAGGAGAAGTGTCGTGTTCCACCAGGACAACGCTAGAACACATACATCTACAGTGACTCGCCAGAAACTTCGGGAGCTTTGTTGGGAAGTTGTAATGCATCCGCCATACAGTCCGGACTTGGCACCAAGTGATTATCATATTTTTCTTCCATTGCACAATTTCTTTAATGATAAAAAATTTGGTACCTAGGGTGGATTGTGAAAATAGAGAGGAGCATTCTATGAGAGAGGCATTATGAAGATACCCACCCCACCCCACGGTCAATAACAAAAAAAAGTATACGTAGATCAATAACCGAGGTACATTTGTACCCATCCAAAGATAGCTCTGTAACTCATTAAAAATTGGACTGTATACCAAGGGAAAACTAGGGTAGTTTCTGACTTCTACAAATCGCCCTGATGGCCCCATGTTGTCTAGGGCCACAAAAATTTGCAGAGGGGTTGAGGAACACCTAAATACTTACATACTTTACTTAGCTGGCTTGTTACAGAACGGTTGTTCCATAAGCCGAGCTTAAAAAAGATTTCCAAGCGGTTCGATCTGGTGCGCAAGTCCACCAATTTGGAAGACCACGTTCCAAGATGTTGTTTTCTACTTGGTCTTTCCATCTAATTCGTGGCCTTCCCCTTCTACAGGAACCATCAGTAGGCTCATTTTTATATGCCTTTTGAGCTGGGGCATCTTCATTCATCCGCACAACATGGCCTAGCCACCGTAGTCGCTGCAGCTCAATACGACTGACTATGTCGATGTCCGCGTATAAATTGTAGAGCTCGTGGTTCATTCGACGCCGATATTCACCGTCGACGCAGATCGACCCGTAGATCTTTCGGAGAATTTTTCTCTCAAACACCCCAAGCGCTGCCTCATCTGCTTGCGCAAGTACCCATGCTTCTGATCCATATAATAGCACGGGTAGTATCAGCGTCTTGTAAAGTGTGAGTTTGGTCTGGCGAGAGGTGGCCTTGTTTCTAAACTGCTTACTTAGACCATAGTAGCATCTGTTGGCCATCACAATCCTTCTCCGAATTTCAAAACTGATATCATTCGTTTTATTTATGGCGGTACCAAGGTATATAAAGTCTTTAACTACCTCGAAGCTGTAGTTCTCAAGTTCCACAGTTGGTCCGAGTCTACTGGACGTCTTGCGCGTTGATACCATCAGCTTGGTCTTCTCGCCGTTTACTGCCAGACCCACATTGGCAGACTCCTTTTCAATTTGTTCAAAGGTGGCTGTTACCGCTCGCAATGTTCGACCCATTATATCGATGTCATCGGCGTAGGCGAGTAACTGGTGTTGTTTGGTGTACAGAGTGCCATTTCTGTTCACCTTTGCGTCTCGTATGACCTTTTCCAGTAGGATGTTAAAAAGATCACACGACAAACTGTCACCTTGTCTGAATCCTCGTTCGGTATTGAAGGGCTCCGATAGGTCCTTTCCTACTTTAACGGCTGACCTTGTGCCACTTAAAGTTATCCTGCATAGCCGTATTAATTTTGCAGGAATGCCGAACGCAGACATGGCTTTAAACACCTCTGAACGGATAGGGCTGTCGAAGGCGGCTTTATAGTCGACAAATAGGTGGTATGTGTCGATGTGTTTTTCGTGGGTCTTTTCCAGGATTTGGCGCAGAGTGAAAATCTGGTCAATGGTGGATTTGCCAGGTCTGAAGCCGCATTGGTATGGTCCGATGATGTCATTGACCATTGCCTTCAATCGTTCACACAGCACACTGGATAGCACTTTATATGCGATGGGAAGGAGACTTATTCCTCTATAGTTGGTACATATCTCCTTTTTTGTGCACAAAAAAAGGAGAACACCTAAATAAGATCCCAATAAAAATATAACCAAAAAAGCTTAACCCATTCGAAAGCTATAACGAATTTACTATGTTTTTTTAGATAGATCATCATTTAAGCATGGATTTAAATATATATTATTTTAATGTATATATAATTTTGCATTCCTACATCTGGACCAGATCCAAATAGACTAATTTAAAATAAAAAACTCACGATAGTCCAATTTGTTAATGAGTTACAGAGCTATCTTTAGGTGGGTACAAATGTACCACGGTTATTGATCTACGTAGGTAATAAATTAAAAAAATTGTATATTATGGAAATTATTAAAATTTTTTTCTTCGATTATTTGTGAAAATAACTCAAGAATAATTCCTCAAAATTTGATCCAAATATCTCCATTATTAAAATTTTTACAGCATTTTTATTCGAAAAAATTTACAAAGGTACCCGGTTATTGACCGTAGGGTTAAAATGACAACAAATCATAGAACAAATGATGCATATAGGGCTCAAATCGGACATTCCGAAGCATTGTAAATAAAGTCGGGTAGTTTATATTAATATAATGGATTTCTTTTTCCTTAATGTATGGAAGCTATATATAGATCTGAAGCAGCTTAAAAGCTTAATTCAGTACGCTATGCCAAATTTCGTCCAAATATATATGGGAGATATAATTTTATATTTGAACCGATTTTCACGAAACTTAACACGCATCATTCTGGACCTAATTCAATGAGCAGTGCCAAATTTCGCAAATCGTAAGATATATAGGGGCTTTGGTACACCATTTACATTAAATCGGACGAAAATATATATGAAAGCTATATGTAAATCTTAACCGGTTTTAACGAAACTTACCACACATCATTCTAGACTCAATTCAGTACGCTACCCCAAATTTCATGCAAATCACAAGTTATATGGGCACTTTGGTGCACCAAATTACATCGGACGAAAAATTATATGTGAGGTATATCTAAAACCGATTACCACAGAACTTAGCACACATCATTCTATTCTTAATTCAGTATGCTATGCCAAATTTCGTGCAAATCGAAACTGAATTTCATGTACGATTCACATTAAATCGGACGGAAAATACATATGGGAGCTATATTTAAATCTGAATCGATTTTCACGAAACTTAACACACATCGATCTAGACTTAATTCAGTACGCTATGCTAAATTTCATGCATATCGAAAGATATATATGGTACACCATTTGGTACACTAAATCGGACGAAAATATATATGGGTGCTATATCTAAATGTGAACCGATGTTCACCAAACTTAACACACATCATTCTAGACTTAATTCAGTGCGTCGCAAATTGAAGGAAATGTATGGACATTCGTACGCTATTTACATAAAATCGGAGCTATATCTTGGCTATTTGAGCTGTGCAAAATTTCATCCAATTCGAATCATAAATGCTAACTCAGAAATATGTCCTAAGCATATTCTTTAAAAAAAAGAAATAAATAAATAAAAATAAAAACAAGTGAAAAGGCGTTAAGTTCGACCGGACCGATCTTTGGATACCCTCCACCATAGATATACTGACGGGTACTAGAAATGAAAATATAGGGAACATACCAAAAAGTGGACCTATACCGACATTTCTAAAAACGGACTATGTAAACCATAATGTACCCTTACTTGGGGCTACCCTTATATGTGGGCTATCCGAAACAATTGACCTATATTCATAATTTTTAGTGGAGAGATTTGGCACCTATGAAGAACTCAAAATACTAAAAAATACGATCAAAATCCCCAAAATACTGAAAATTAGGAGGTACCGTTATGGGGGCTACAAGAAAAATAAAAATAATATATAATTCTTTGTGGAGACATTTAGTACCCAATAAGAACCCAATGTAGCAAATTTCAGCGAATTCGGTTGAAAAATGCGCTCAAGAACCCCAAAATACCGAAAATTGGGGGGTACCCTTATATGGGTGCTATGCCTAAACGTGGACCGACAAAGCCCATCTTCGAACTTGACCTGCCTGCAGACAAAAGACTCTCTGCAAAATTTTGGCGATCTATCTCAATTCGTTTAGACGCTAGAGTGATTACAACAGACAGACGGACATGGCTATGTCGTCATAGGATTTTACTCTGATCAAGAATATATATATATATACTTTATAGGGTCGGAAATGATTATAGCGATGCGTTGCAAACGAAAAAACAAAATTAATATACCCTACATACTATGGTAGAAGGTATAAAAAGGGGGGTTATATGGGGACTACCCCAAAAAGGGGGCGAATATTAATAATTTTTTGGTAGGGAGATTTTTTCCATATATACAAAATACCAAATTGCAGCAAATTCTTCAACCAAATTTGCTGCAAGAACCCCAAAATACCGAAAATTGGGGGTACCCTTATATGGGGGCTATCCGAAAAAATTGACCTATCTTTATAGATTTTTTGTGAAGAGATTTGGTACCTATTAAGAACTCAAAATACCAATTTACAGCCAATTCGGTGGAAAATACGATCAAAACTCCCAAAAATACTGAAAATTAGGAGGTACCGTTATATGGGGGCTACTAGAAAAAGTGGACCTATATTTGTAATTTTTAGTGGAGATATTTGGTACCCAATAAGAACCCAATGTATAAAATTTCATACTTTATAGGTTAGGAAATGATTATTTCGATGAGTTACAAACGGAAAACAAAATTAACATACCCTCCATACTATGGTGGATGGTATAAAAAAACAAGTGTCTATCTCGTTTCCTTTTGTCTGTTAGAAAAATATGCACATAGACACAATACCCTGTACCACAGTGTGGTGAAGGCTATAACTAGAAGTATGCCATCCTCTACTTATATCAACATGTAATCCAAAAGTGCCACCAATATTAAATTTAGTAATTGAAGCTGGATATGATATTTTACATATAATTGAAAATTGTTTATTCCTTACACATGCAAGAGACTAAAAATTAAACAGTTATTAAAAAATCCAATCTAGTTAAAATTTATAACCGTTTTTCAACAAACACATGTCGAGCTATCAAAAATAATTTTGATCTGCTTTACTTTGTGAGACAAGCCAGATTAATCATAATATTTCACTCATAACTAATAAGCTTTTAGTTAAGTTAATGCATGTAGGTCAAACTTCTTGCCGAAAGACTTGAAATATTTGAATGTTACACCTAATGAAAAATTGTGGAAAAAACAAGATTTCCATCAGTTACAATTAATGTTTAAATCACGCCATCCTCCTCATCGCTGTATTTAATTGATTTGGTTTATTGGCATCGACACTTTCTATTCAAAATCAATAACAAAAAATATTAACATCTGCCGGGCAGCCAGCCAGTCAGGAAAAGGCCGCTAAAGAAATTCTTTAACGACCGGTGCTGTACATCAACATAGTTTACAACATAGATTTTATGACACCATCGTTATGTATACAAATTAATTGAACATGTCGGGAAGTTTTTTTCTTCATAGAAATTAGAAAGAAAAAATATATTTAGAAAATTCTAATGTCAGTTTAATAATATTATGTTAACAATTTACTAGATAGTGTTCTGACACTTTTATCCTTTTCAAAAAAAAAAAAAAAAAAAAAAATAATACTAATAATAAATAAATAATATAACAATTAAATAAAATAACAAATAAATATTAAAATAAAATGCAATTAAGCTTTTGTAAGAGACTCAATTTGGGATATCAACGGTCCTATACAGAGGTTTCAGGATTTATCTTGAAGTGAAATATTATATTCCTTGAAACACTGACCATTTATTAAGAAGAATAGGTACAATATAACTGCCGAAGAACATTATCATAATTTGACCATGTTATAAAGCACTATTAGCAAATTTCATCTATAAATCAATTGACGTTAATAGTTTCGTCTCTATTGTTTGTTGAAACAAAAGAGTTAAAAATAAAATGTTTGCCAATTTTTAAAATCTAATAAATTTTTACATGTCAAAAAATACAAAATTTTGCAAATAAAAAAATTAATTAGTACCTTCAGAATTTCGCATTATTAAAATATAAATTAAAAGAGGATTTGATTATGATATCATGAAAGTTATCTCTTAATATCAGCGAGGTGACAAAGAAGCAACTGTAAATGTCGCCGATACGTAAATAAAATGCCATAACTAATTTTTATTGTGAATTTATAATTAGATAGTTTAGGAATTTATTTATATAAAGACGAATTCAAACAACGATGGCGGTATGGTAAGTTTAGGTGGAAAAAGGTATATTTGAAACTAGTTTAAGGCTCCACCATAAATAGGAGTGTTCATTACTTTTACCATTTTGTTTGCTAAATCTCGAAATATTCATTGGAGACCTAATCAATGTCGATGTATGTCACCTCTATTTTGAATAACCAAAATGGAAGAACCATTTCTAAGCAAATGATCACCTGTTTCTTAGGCAAAACGGGTCATGTGTCGACTGTTTCACCACAATTTCATTCCTTGAAGTTTTCGGAAAAATTCGAAGAACGAAAGCGACAAAACTAGTCGCTGGGCATAGAAAACCCCAAAAACAGTACCTTTTGGCCTGGAATTGATGGGTCGGGTGTATAGTAACATTCGTATACTAAAAACTCTAAATACCAATTCGAGCTTTATATGTCCATATATCCATAAATTAAAAAGCCACAAACAACCAGTAAGGAAAGTAGTAAAGTCGGACTGTGCCGACTACATGATACCCTTCAATACTTTGGGGATATTCTAAATATGTATCCTAACAGACGTCGTATTTCAAATGAACACTGATATGAAATTGAACGAACTTAAATCTAACCCGATTTTTACGAAATTTAACACACGAGCTATAGTGGGGTCAGATATACAAGGACACGAAAATCCCCATGAACATGCAGAACAACAACAACATCAAGTGTAAATTAAAACCAGTGAGCGGAGCAGTATAGTCAGACGGGCCGACCATATGATACCCTACACAACTACCACGTAACTCAAACTTTCTGCAGATCTATATCTATTTGCACCCTCTTAACCGATTAGAGGTCAATAGCTCCTATTGCTTGCCATGACATCTTTTTCGAATTATGTTTTATATCATAATATCCATTTTTTTCATTTTACACAGAAAGGTCTTGGTTGACTTGACCCGCTGAATAGTGACAGATCATTACAAAAGCCCATCAAATTAGTTGGCCAGATTCATTCTCCAGTGTAAAATTCTGCTTATAATTGTGGCATATAGATCGACATGATCATCACCGCAAATTTATAGGCGTTGTCCTTGGCCATAACCGGAGCCTTATGGAAACTTTAAAAGCGATCAGAGCTATATTTCCGCCTTCTAGTGTGGTAATGGGTTACTAAATAATATCTCAGTACATAAGCACCTGTAAATATTTAAATGTAACTCCCACATCCGGGTATATACGACAATATAATTGGTATCAATTTAAAGGTCAACCACTCCTCATGGATATACTATCAACTTCTCGGGTATATGTCCTTCAGGAGCAAGTATATATGCCCCCAGAATAAAGATTTTGTAATTTTTCACACAAAAGTCAGGGTCTATTGGACCCGCTAAATATTGACCGATCTTTATCAAAACATGCATGCTTATTCTCTGGCTCGATCCCCTTCTCCATGCGGTGTTTGGGCCATAATTGCGGCCTCTGGAGCGACCAGAAAAACCGACAAAAATAAAGTTTTCGGTCCATTTCATCTCCTAAATATTAACCGATCGTTTCGTCCATATCTGTGGTCTGTATCGTGTTTACAAATTATAATGGACAGACGGACGGACACACTTAAAAGTGGGTCTAGGACCAATATTTCGCGGCGTTACACATTTTTGGGGCTGCACAAAGCTATAATACCCTGACAACATAGTTGGGTAGGGTATAAAAATAAAACAAAATATTTCAACGTACAAAACATTCAAATGGTGTGCTGGTCGGCCAAACTTTGGGTCTTTAGTGCACAATTTACATTAAATCGGACGAAAATATATATGAGAGCTATATCTAAATCTGAAGCGATTTTCACGAAACATAGCACACATCATTCTGGACCTAATTCAGTACCCTATGCCAAATTTTGTGCAAATCGAAAGAAAGACATCATTTAACTTTAATCGGACGAAAATATATATGGGTGCTAGATATATTTCTGACCCGATTTTCTCGAAATTTGGCACACGTCATTCTAGACTCAATTGAGTACGCCATGCTAAGTTTCGAGCATATCGAAAGATTTTAAGGGACTTTGGTACACCACTTACATTAAATCGGTCGAAAATATATATGGGAGCTATATCTAAATCTGAACCGATTTTCAGGAAACTTAACACACTTCATTCTCGACCTAATTCATTACGCTGAGCCAAATTTCGTGCAAATCGAAAGATTTTAAGGAACTTTGGCACACAATTTACCTTAAATCTGACGAAAATATATATATGAGCTATATCTAAAACTGAACCGATCTTCTTCAAACTTGACATACATCATTCTAGACACAATTCAGTATACTATTAAAAATTTCGTGCAAATCGAATGATATATAGGAGCTTTGGTGGACCATTTACATAAAATCGGACAAAACTATATAGGAGCTACATCTAAATCTGAACCGATCTTCATGAAACTTAGCACACATTATTCTAGGCATAGTTGGAATCGAAAGGTATATATGGAGTTTGATGCTCCATTTACCTTAAATCGAAGGAAACTATATATGGGAGCTATATCTAAATCTAACCCGATTTTCTCCAATTTCAATAGGGTTCGTCCTTGGACCAAATAAGTGAACTTTGCCAAATTTCATCCAAATCGGATCATAAATGCGATCTGTAATTTGTCAACAAAAATACATGGACGGACGGACAGATAGACATGCGTAAATCGACTCAAAAATTGATTCTATGCATATTCTCAAAAGAAATCATGGGTTTACCTCGATTCCTTTTACTTACAAACATATGCACAAATACATAATACCCTGTGGTGAAGGGTATATAAAGGGGTCGCAGACATCAGTCTGAACGTAAATCAATACTCTGTACAAAATTTTGTCCCAATCGGGCAAATATTGGCAGTTTGGTGCATCATTCACATAAAATCGGACGAAACTATATATGGGACCTGTATCTAAATCTGAACCGATTTTAACAAACCTGCGCAGACATCAGTCTGGACCTAAATCAGTACTCTGTGCAAAATTTTGTGTCAATCCAAGAAATATTGAGAGTTTGGTGCATCATTCACATAAAATCGGAGAAACTATATATGGGAGCTATATACGTATGGAATTAATTCGGAGCGCTGTGCAAAATTTTGTACCAATCCGACAAATATTGGGAGTTTGGTGTATCATTCACAAGAAATCGGACGAAACTATATATGGGAGCTATATCTAAATCTGTACCGATTTTAAAAAAACTTCGCATTCATTAGTCTGGACTTAATTCAGTACTTTGTGCAAAATTTTGACCCAATCGGACAAATATTGGGAGTGTGGTGTTTCATTCACATAAAATCGGACTACTATAAATATATGGGAGCTATATTTAAATCTGATCCGATTCCAACAAAACTCCGCACACATAAGCATGGACCTGATTCAGTGAGTTGTGCAAAATGTTATGGGAGTTTGCATAAAATCGGACGAAACTATATATGGGAATCTGAAATCTGAACCGATTTTCTCCAATTTCAACAGGGTTCGTCCTTGGGCCAAATAAGTAAATTGTGCCAAATTTCGTCTAAATCGGATCATAAACAGACGGACATGCGTACATCGACTCAGGAAGTGATTCTATGCATATTCTCAAAAGGAACCATGGGTCTATCTCGATTGCTTTTGCCTATTACAAACATATGCACAAAGACATAATACCCCGTACCACAGTGAGGTGAAGGGTATAATAAACAAAGATATATGAGCTACAAAAATTCACAAAATTCTAAGAAGCTGTAACTTTTTATTGTTTTAGTCATTGAAAGTGAAAACAGTAAAAATGACTGCCTTAGCCAAACTAAATTACTAAAAACATAAAAATATCATTAATATAAAATCAAATCATTATCGATCACATAGGTGCTGAGGTCTTTAAAACTAAATATTAAGCGTTCAAATTATGGCTATAACCATCACAACAATATGTGGAATATGAATCATAATTGTGGGTTGCTAATAAGTGTTGTGGAACATTTGACACCATTCACTCAAAAATATGTAAAAGAACAAATTCCGATATTAGTTATGCTGCTACTGGTGACCTTCTGCTGATACATTGAAAACATTAAAATTAAATAATTAATTGACAATGGAAACTAGATTGATATTACCTTCATTTGCATACAATGAATTGTACATTCCATCCTCCCAGTTTGTGTCCTAAACCTACAAACATTAAAAGTTTTTTGAACTTTTGCAAAAACCCAAAAACTATATCGAAAAACATGATACGTTTAGAACAATAAAGAAGTGTTTATAATTTGTTTGGTTTCTAATTTAAATTTGTTTGATTTTTCACAACGAATAATTTTGGGACATTCATTAAAGGTGACAAACAATAGAAAAAATAGTAAAAATAATATTAACAATTCTATAGCCATGCAGAGTAGGCAGGTCAATAACCACATCTACCACCCAACCAGCCAACTAGTCAGAGAGCCAACCAGCCAGACAACCAAACAAATATCTCTATCAATAGGAATGGTATCACGGCGCTCGATCAATCTCCGCTAATACCAAACTATACACATTTCGTGGATCAAGTGATTGTGGTGAATTATGACAGCCAATGAAGTGAATAGGATTAATAAGCACAGGCTAACTAGCCTGATTTTAGCAATGTCACCCTGTCGTTAAGCGCTACAATAAAAAATTAAAATAATCACAATGGTTTTTTGTATTTGTCGTCGTTGACAATAGCCTGACTATGAGGCGCAAAAAATTAGCAAAAATAACTATTTTATATTTCATATTAAAAATGTCATATAGCATAGAAGAATTTTGAAAACAATAATAAAAAAATAAATAAAAACACACCAATAATATCAGTCTGATGACGCCACTAACCAACAAACAGTCAAGAGACGCTATTGTTTCAAGAACTATAGTTAGTTAAGAGAACAATAAACGAATTGCCATTGCCCGTTACAATTATTATCATAATAATACGGGGTATTTCTTTTTATTAGAACATTAAATACATATATTGTTATAGAATATTTACATATTCTTTAGATGTGATCTGGTTCGGCCAGATCACCCTACCAAAGGCAAATGTTGTGAAGTGGAATTTTATTTTGGAAAAAAATAGAAGTAATAGTGTATTAGTCGGCGTTGCCGATTGATACTTTTGTCGTTGGAAACCTCTCTTTTATCATTGGACGAAATTCAAGGTCACAAGGGTGATCTCGATGTTAATAATTCTAGTTCATACCAGATCACGAGTAGGGTTTGGGGTCGGGAATTCCCGTCCCGAGTATTCCCGGGATTTCCCGATTTTTTGACATCCATATTCCCGGGATTTCCCGATGCTATTACCCGGGAAAACGGGAAATATATTTCTAAAAATATATATATACAGAATTAAAAATTTCAATACTAAAAGTATAACCAGAATGGATCCGTTTATTCATCCGTCATATTCATTGTGACCGACAATACAACAACTACAACGGGACGGTATTTTAATGTGGAAGATACTCATTTTAAAACCGATTCATATAGCAGGTAGGTGGTGCTCCGTTCGCCAAATAGTATAGTCGTAAAGGAAGTTGAAATCGGTATATATCTATATCAAATGGACTAAAAAATAGCCGCTTCAAT